>NW_028261391.1:58944776-59249776 GCF_051295495.1 Thamnophis sirtalis
CAGACTTTTCAATAAAGTTCAAACATCCTAATTGAATTAGTATGGATTTAGCAATGAACTAGCAATGACCTTTTCCCCTTAAACCCTGTCTCCTTGAAGCAGTTGTACATCTTATTGCTGACGAATTGTGTTCACAACCCACTTTAAGTTACAAATGGAACTCAAGTTGGGTGTTCCGATGTAACCTCTTATTTCTTGGCTCATTGTTTCTAGAGCTTTTTGTTTCTAGAGTACAAAATGTGACACTTTTCCATTTCCAACGAATTGGAGTCTCTAACAACTGAGAATTGGAAAATGGGATTAGATATGCATTGCTTAAAGTTATGCTTGGCCATCTTTCCCTTTCTTTCCTATGTTTATTGTTCCATATTATTTACATACTTTTTTCCTCCTATACAGTGCTTTAAACTGCAGCAGATCAAAGTTGCTATAGAAATGACTCAGTAAAATGTGTCAATGCAGGGCAGCAAAAATCTGGAGAGCAATTTAGTCACAGGGAACAAATACAAAAGCTCCAACCCTTTGCTGAAATCTGGGGGTTCTTTGCTCTTCTGCCATCCAAATATGATAGCCGCAACTTTATACTCCACCCATCATTTCAGCATTTAATCAAATACTTTTTCCTCTTCTGGAAGGAAAACATAGACATAAATGATGAGGTCAGCGGGCAAGCAGAAAGAAAGAGAAAAGTTAATTTTACATATATTTTTTTGGGTCTAATGCATTACTGAAGGAAGAAGCTGAAGGTTAAAAGCTATATGAGTGCACATGAAAAAGGTTTAAGTAAGAGACCGGATAGTAGCAGCAGAAGACAAAACATTACTCCCTCATTCCACCTCCACACCCCCGATTCTACAAGGGAAGATAGAAATTAAGGATAGATATATTTTCTCATCTACAGTCATAGTACAGTAGAGGCAGTTTTCCCATCATTCACTTGGGTGCACTTTGCTCAGCCCTAAAGTGCTGTCACTAGAGAAGGTTTCATTGCTTGCACCTGCTAAAACATTTGAGGTATTTGAGAGGCAGTGAAACACATTTGCTTTTCATTTTATCTGACGTAGAAAATCTTTGAAGTGTTTAATAGTAGTTCAGGAAAGATTTCTGTCTCTTAATCATTTACTTGTAGGCCACATTCTCCACTGGTAGCCTGTCAAGCAGAAAACGAGTTTAGTCCAGTTTTATTAAAGTGCCACATGCCAAGTTAGTGGTTATTAAAGATGTTTTTTTAAAAAATATTTTTTATTTTATTTTCATAACACACGCTCACATGTATGCTATACATAGCCCATATCATATAGTATTAAATAATAGTTACATCAGTTCCTCTTGTAAACAATGCCCCCCCAAATAGAAACCCATTATAGCTCTTCTGCTCTCCATACACCGCTTTCTTCTACCACCCTCCAACTTTCTATCTTCCTTCCATCATCCCCCTCTACTCTACTTCCCCTCCCCCTCTACCACTCCTCTCTCCACAATCCACTCCCCCCCCACCCTCTCTCCCATCCCTCTCTGCCCATCTTTCTTCTTTCCCACTCCTCCTCTCCTTGGTGTATTTCTGCTACATGTCAAAAGATGTTTTAATGTTTGAGTTATGTAATGTATGAGGATTTTTTTTAAAAAAAAAAACTTCATTGATTAAAATTTTGCACTGCATTTGCTGAAAGTATATTTATTTTAAACTAACTCTTACATACATATCAATATAATATCAATATATCTACACACCAATACTGACACCCCTAGAATGATTTTAAAGTTTTTACTCTTCAATAAAATTTAGAGACTATAATTCAATCAATGTAGATTTTGGAAAGGAACTATTTTTGACCTTGTCTTGATACCAATTTTCCTTGAAGCAGGGATTTGAAAACTTTATTTATTTTTTCCACAGAAATTACAATGTGTTTAATATGATACTTAGGTCAGTAACCTGCAAAATTGTTCTAATTTGTTCATATATTCTGAACTAATAGGACTTTTTTTCCAGTTGTACTTTGGTTAAACCAAATATTTTGGTAGCTCTCCAAAATATTTTAAAGCCGATCTTAAATTAATAAGACTTTTGGAAATAGAAGGAAAACGTTATTTTGAAACTGTTGACAGATATAGCAAAGATGTATTTTCCTGAGGATTTTCCTGAGGCTTAGGGTTATACTGAAGCTTGAAAGTGTTCAACCCAACTCTCTTCCAAACGCTAATTCAAAGACTGAAAGTTGCTGTTGACAAAATAACCATTGAATGACAGTATAGGACTAGAAGTGAGAATTGTTTAAGTAGTCTTTAATAATTTTTTGAAAGGAAAGAATGTACAGCAAGTTGGCGAGAGAACTAAAAGAACTAAAAGCTGAGATATGTGGCTTGGTCAGCCATGCTTTGACAAGCAAAGTAACAAGGAATTCCATACAAGACCTCAAGTGCTTAAGAACATTCTAAACTGATAAATCCAATGCTAAGAAATCTTTATCTACGAGGAAATATGTGCCTTACTGACTCTTTAGGTATTCATTCCATTGTTCAAAAAGCAAACCTTCATCTGGTCACCTTTTGGAAACTGCAAAATTAGCCTAAGGGCCTTCTTCCATTTTTGAAGTCAAAACGTTCTGACTGCACCTTCCCTAAATGTGCTCACTTCACCTTTCCTGCCTCTTTATCAAAGCCTATTCTGGCTGTCGCTTCCTCTGTCCTAGAGCACCTCTACAGTAGTGATAAAGCAGGGCTCTCCAACTTTGGCTGCTTGAAGACTTGTGGACTTCAACTCCCAGAATTCCTCAGCCAGTTTTGCTGGCTGAGGAATTCTGGGAGTTGAAGTCCACAAGTCTTCAAGCGGCCAAGGTTGGAGACCCCTATGATAACCTATTGTCATTGGAGGAGCAGGGAGAGAGTTGTTAGAATATAGTTTTCAAGAAAAAAAATTAAATTAAGTACATAAACTGTTGGAGGCTTAAGGGACGTATTCTTGAACCATTATAGACATTTGGCATTGGTGCTGAATTCAGTTACATACAATGGAAATCAAGGAACCCACTCCTATTCCGAAAGGTGTTTTTCAAAAGAACTGGACTGTGTTTTTTTTTCCCTTGAGGAAAAAGAGGTTTCACTTCTTATCCAAGAAGCTTCATCAGTTATGAAGCTTCTTGGATGAGAAGTGAAATATCTTTTTTTTCCTCAGGGGGAAAAAAAACCAGTCTAGTTGCCTTTTGAAAAAGCACCTTTGAGACAGCTGTGAGAATCTCCAGAGATATTTAGTCACTCCGATTCTGTGCTATCAAGAAAACCCAGTATGTTACTTAAAAAAAAACCTCTGAATGATTGACCCAGGCAATATATTAAATTCACTCTTTGGTGTATCATTGCCATTCTAATATTGATCTTCTTATTCTTGATTCTTAATCACAACATAATCTTACTAGAAAGCTACAAAGGAGCCCTTCAGATGCCCACAGAAAAGATTTTAACCAAAAGACAAGTAAAATGCGTATATTGTTGTAAAGATAACTGAAAATTAGAGGAGCTGTAATCCAACCAATTTATAAAATGCCATATTGGGGGCATCTGAAATAAAATCATTACTTATTTGTTTGAGGGTGGGAAGTAACATATGCTGGCTAAATTTATACAGCCTTCTAATATTAAAGCATGAACAATATGTATTTTTTTTTAGAGAATTTATAAGCTAATTTTCATGAAAAAGATAGCTTTCAAGTTGGTTTGCATAATCAAAGTGTATATATATATATATATATATATATATATATATATATATATATATATATATATATATATATATATATATATATATATATATATATATATATATATATATATATATGATAAAGGAAGAGAGCCTGTGGCTTAGTGGCTAATATAACTGCCTGATATGTAATACAGCCCAGGTTCGATTCCCAGTAAGGGTATGGCTAGCTGATGAGAGCTAAATAGCTTGAAATAGATCTATACTAGTCTCCCTTTATTTATTTAGCAGCACAAATGCAACACACACACACACACACACACACACACACACACACAGCAACGTAATACTGAATTCCATCCGCCGGCCAGTGTCGACTGGCGACTACCCGGAGGAGAGCCTTCTCTGTGGCTGCTCCGACCCTCTGGAACGAACTCCCCGTGGAGATTCGCACCCTCACCACCCTCCAGGCCTTCCGCAAAGCCCTTAAAACCTGGCTGTTCTGACAGGCCTGGGGCTAAAGAACCGTTGCCCCCGCCTCGAATGGTATGATTGTTGTGTGTTTTTAAATCATGTATTGTTTTTGTGTTGTTGTTAATTTGTCTGTATCCCCCCTTCCCTGGTTTGAGTTGTGAGCCGCCCTGAGTCCCCCTTCGGGGGAAAAGGGCAGCATATAAATGAAATAAACAAAAAACAAACAAACAAAACAAAAAAAAGGGTCAAATTAAAAACTGGTACAGAAACCAAAGGCAAAGAAAGATTAGCGTATAAATTCTAAACAAACTTAAAGAAAAATGCACCTGAGCAAATGGCATAATAGAAGAGTGAGGCAAGCATTCTATTTTTGCAGCCACAGATCCCACCAAATGTATAGATATGCCATGTTTCTCAGTAAACAAAATCCAGGGAGTCTGTTCTTAATATTCAGAAAGAAACAGGTTGATTTTTTGCAAGCATATGTTATTAAGCAAGAACGAATTACCTGTAAGAAAAAAACAGTTCATCATTTTACAACTATCCTACCTTCCACTATTCTCATTTGCTTTGAATGGTCTCTTTGAGGTAGGAAGTGGTAGCACCCCTTTCTTATGAAAAGGGCCAGTTATACCCAGAGGCAACAGGAAAAAGCTAACCTCCTAGGAGAACGGGGCCTCAAATTAATACAAGTAATTTCCTGACTAATCTGTGATTCCCATCAGAATGTGGCTTCTGACATCTAAGTAAAATGCCAGAAGCTATCACCTGAAGTTCTAATCAGTGTTTTAGCAGCTCTCACATGTACTCTGCTTTCACTTCCAATACTTTATGTGAAAAAGACAATGGGTTATTGGCCATACAGTCAACAAATATCCTGTGACGAAGCTGGCTGGTCATAATTTCTTTTTTGAATATACCAGAAACAGCCACAATCAGGAACTGTGGACCTGATAAGAGGAGGAGATGGACAAAACAAAGCAGTCTGATGCATCACCAGGTTTCCTCCTCTCTGGATCCTTGATGTCATATTAATATCTTTATATCTGTCTTTACAATTTGAAAAATAGCTGGGAATTGAAGAGATCTAGGGATAAATAATTCCCAGAATATAATGGGGCTTGCCGTTTCCTTGTTATTACTTCAGTGGTGGGCTGCTGCGAGTTCGGACCCCTTTGCCCGAACCAGTAGTTCCGAGCACTGATTGGTCTCATCCACCTGCCCTGAAACTATCTGGCCCTAGATATCTCACTTTCCGGCTCACTCGCCTTACAGCCAAGCTGATTTGCATGTTTCTCCCATTTTATTAACTGTGGCTAACCTAGCAGGTGTTCAGGAAGCCGCCCCCATTGAAAAGACCTTGTTTTAGGTGTTGTGCGCAAGTGTGGGAGATGTGTGTGTGTGAAGCAGGCATGAAGTGCGATAGATGTGTGTGTGTGAAGTGTGTGTGCTCACATTTTCAGAGAACCAGTTGTTATAGTATGTGCAGCCCACTATGTGCAGCCCATCTCTGCATTACTTGGTAGGAAACAAAATTAGAATAGAATAATGTATTGCCTGGTGTTAAAGCTATAGCAATAAAGCAGAGAGACCGCCTCCTGCCGATCACCTCCCATAGACCGATTAGATCACACAGGTTAGGTCTCCTCTGGATTCCATCTGCCAGCCAATGTTGGCTGGCAACTCCCCGGGGGAGAGCCTTCTCTGTTGCAGCTCCAGCCCTCTGGAACGATCTCCCCATGGAGATCCGGACACTTACTACCCTCCCGGCCTTCCGCAAAGCCCTTAAGTCCTGGCTACTCCAGCAGGCCAGGGGGCTCTCGAAATATCCAGTCCCTTGGAAATTGTGACTGTTGTATATTTTAATATGTTGTTTGTGTATTATCCCCCCTCCCTTGTTTTATTGTAAGCCACCCGGAGTCCTTCGGGAGTGGGCGGCATACAAATCAATAAAACTCTAACTCTAACTCTAACATTTTCTCACACACTCACAGTATCATTAATTTAATTCCATTAAAGCATCCTTATGGATGTGTGTGGATGTTTAGATGTGATTTCTATAATTCAGGCCCCAGACTTTATACGTATAAATATTTGTGTTTATGCAGAAAACTGAAGCCAAATCAGATTCATCTTGCAATATTGTACTGGATATTAGATTCGGTGCCATATTATAATTAACATAGCATGTCATGACATAGCTGCCATGGTGGAGATACATGAACACTGTGTCAGTTTTAATTAACATTTATTGGTACATATCATACTTGTAGAGGTAGAATTTGATGTTTGTCACTCTTTATTACACACCCTCTTCCGTCTTACTAAATTGCAGTGGCTTTTAGTTAATCGTTTTGAAATAATTGGCCTGGACCTATTGACAACTCTTCGGTTAGGTTGGGTATCCAATAACAATCTAAGAAGACATCCACAACCAAAGCAAGAAGGAAGGCGATTGCAGAGAATTTTCTCCATCTCCTGCACCTTTCTCCTATTTACTACACAGAATCATCCCTCATAGAGAAACGTGTGGTGCGTGGTGTGGCGTGTGGTGGTCAAAATATTGTACGAGGACTCGGAGCCTTGAAAGCTCATTAGAAAAGTTAATTGCTACTTCTTAGCCTGATTTACCACAAAAGATTATTAGAAGAGGAAGTGGTATTTATACTACCTTGAGCTCTTGGAGATCAACAGAATATAAATTGTTTCTAATCCTTTTACACTTTTAAAATCACTTTTTTTTAGCTGCACCACTAAAGGGAAAGCATTAAACGTTGCCAAAGAGAATACCCTCCTGTATTTGAGGTTGTAATTTGACTGACACCCCTGGCAGTTGTGAAGAAGTAAAGGAACTAGGTGGGAACATAATGCATTGATCTTATTTAATAGCCCAGGATTATGCAAGCATTTGTCTGGGAGAAGGGTGAACTGAGGTCTGCAGAGGGTGGGACAATGATACAAGGTTAATATGGATGCAAAAACCACATAGAGGCAACATTTTATGTTTTGTTTTTATTTGGGAGGTGGGTTATTTGTTTGTAAAAATATGTCAATTCTATTTTAATGCTTCCACAACTTTCTTGTAAAAGAACAGGAGTACAAAAATAAAAAGATTTTCGGGAACTTTCTACTACTCCCAATAGATTTTAGCTGGCATATCCCATCATGATCAGCATGTCATATAGGAAGAGAAGGAGGGAGGGGGGGGAATCTATCCCAGAAATAGTATTACTGGCTAGAAGATTCAGTTCTAATTATGCTTTCAGAACTTTTTTAGCATTCATTTTGGTTCAGATTCCTCCAGAAGTCATTTGATTGAAACCACATCTAAATTGTTTCAGAGAATCTGCACTTTTATGACACAACATTGATATTAATGGAAAATGAACAAAAGGTTCCATTCCTTTTGAGAGAGTTGGATAAAATTTCCAAGCACTTGTACACTTTTCTCACAAGATTAAGCTCTTTCGTATCAAATAAAAGTGTGCATGGAGAGTCATCTCAGTCTACTTGTAGAAAGTAGACTTCTAATAACTTTTGTTTCTACATTACTAGACAGAACCAGATGCTCTTTGTAGACACAATTATTCTCCTTAGGGAATGAAATCTGCCAAATTTTAAACATTAAGATGCAAGTGCAGCAGCAGGAGAAATCTGTTAGCAGAGATGCACCATTGAGAACATGCAGCCTTACTCGTTTTACTTCTGGCTCCCTACATAACTCTGCCCTTACAGTCTGAAGATTTTCAAAAAGAATTAATTTACCATACTGCCTGAAGATTTTTGTGAATACTTTTTATGAACATAACCAATTTCCTAGGCTATGTTTAGATGACAGGTGCAAGAGAGTTTGTGCTAAAATTTTAGAGTTGATGATGAATTGCAGAATTAAAAAAGAAATTGCAGTCTATAAATCTTCTCAAAAAGAAGGCTATGGGAAAAAAATGAAACTTTTCCTTCTCTGGATCTGAAAGGAACATAATGTGCTTACATTTTAGACCAGAGTAAAATTAAAGGCAAGTATACTTTGCAGCCAGCTTGGTTTGAATAGAACTTGGCATTGACTGGGGAGCAACCAATCAAATTTTTAGAATTTAGAATTTATTTGTTATTTATAGGGGACTCAGGGCGGCTTACAGTTCATGGGAAGGGGGGGTGCAAGATAAAACATAAGACAGTGCGTAAATAAAAATAAAACAATAAAACACAACTTTCATTCAGCATTCGGGTGGGGCGGATTAGAATCTTATCCCCAGGCCTGACGGGATAGCCAGTTCTTAAGGGCCGTGCGGAAAGTCTGGACGGTGGTGAGGGTGCGAATCTCCACGGGGAGATCATTCTAAAGGGTCGGAGCTGCTATTGAGAAGGCTCTCCTCCGCGTAGTCGCCAGTCGGCACTGACTGGCGGATGGAACTCGGAGGAGGCCTAATCTGTGCGATCTAATCGGTCGAAGGGAGGTAATCGGCAGGAAGCGGTCTCTCAAGTACTCAGATCCACTACCATGGAGAGATTTATGGATGGTAAATAGGCAGGAAAGAATTGTGATACACAACATCCACTTGTATGTGGCTGGGGAGGGAGAGGGTGAAAAGTCAAAATAGTGGCTGTGATTGTACAATTAAAATCCAACTCTCTTTAACAGTGCCACATGTGACCCATGTACAAAAGGAGTGGGGCTGTGATCAAACAATTGTGGCAACAATCGTGGGGGGACGTTTTGGTTCTCCTGCAAACATCCAGATATGACAACATGCAGTGCTACTCCGCAAGACATTTTCAGAAACTCTGGGCAGCTCTTCTGCTGCCATTGCAGCTGTGTGCTTTTTGATAACAGAGACAAAAAGTGCAATGAAAATATAGAAGCTGCGTGTGATTACATTTCTTTGATATTCTTCCGCCAAGTCCACTAAAAGAAAAATAAAGGTGGTTAAAATGAGATCCTAGATATACATTTCTTTCTTTCTTTCTTTCTTTCTTTCTTTCTTTCCTTCCTTCCTTCCTTCTCTCTCTCTCTCTCTCTTTCACTCTTTCCCACTCTCCCTGTCCCTCTCTCTCCCTCTCTCTTTTCCTGGAATTTATATTAAAATGATATTGGGGGAAATTATCAGGTTTTTAAAATAAACACTATATCTAGATGCTTTCAGCTGAGTTTTTAATTGTGTGATCACACAGTTCCTTATTACTGAAATTAACTAAGGGAGGGATGCCTTACATCAGTGACACTTTATGTATTAATCTCCCACAATTTGTTCCATTTTTTTTCCCTTGCTTCCCTTCAATAAGGGAAAGGGGGAAAAATAAAGGAGGAAAAAACTTGAATAGTTGCATAACAGTATCTGTGAAAAGGTAGAGTTGTGCCTCTCCAAATAGGTTGAAATGTTGTTTGAAATGTTTATTCCATTTATATGCCGCCCTATTCCCGAGAGACTCAGGGCGGCTAACAAGCAGGAGGGAAGGGGAATACAAACAAAAAACAAAAACAGGCAAGTTAAAACAGAGCAACAGTCACAACAGTTTAAGTGGGGCCGGGAACTCATCAGCCCCAGGCCTGCCGGAACAGCCAGGTCTTAGTGGCTTTGCGGAAAGCCGGAAGGGTGGTGAGGGTCCAGATCTCCACGGGGAACTCGTTCCAGAGGGCCGGAGCAGCCACAGAGAAGACCTTCCCCCGAGGGGTCGACATTCAACATTGGCTAGCAGATGGTATTCGGAGGAGGCCTAATCTGTGGGATCTAATTGGTTGTAGGGAGGTGATTGGCAGGAGGCAGTCTTTCAAGTACCCAGGTCCAATACCCTTGATCTTCAGACTTCAAGAAATCCTAATTCATTTTAGAATTATCTTGTTTATATACTACTAAAACTCCCCTGTCGGTCTGTTGGTAACCTTCAATTATCGAGGGTTCAGCTCTAGTTGGGAAGTGTGCATGAGGATGTGGGTCAGGACAGAAGGTATTCAGGGGTTAGAGAGGGTGTGGGACAGTACGACATAATGAGGGAGGATGCACAGGTGTGTGTGAGAGCAGAGGGACTTAGAGAAGGGTGCACAGATGGGAAAGACTTATACAGACAACTTGCCACTTTCCCACTGACTTTTAGGGAAGTTTGGCAGTAAGGTTGCAAATGGCAATCCTGTGACTCTGAGGCATTGCAACTGGTCTTAAATGTAAACCAGTTGCCAAGTGTGGAGATGATGATTGCAGGGGTGCTGAGATGGCTGGAACCAGTCATAACCATGGCAAAGTTCTGGCCACTGCAGCACTACCCTGCTGCTGAAGCCAGCCATAGTTATGAGATTGTGACTGTGATTGCCAATGCTGCCTGCAAGCTTCCCACAAGCAAAGTCAGTGAGAAAGCCAGCAGGGAGTTAAAAATCCCTCCCGTTCTTTTGTCCACTCATGGTGATTCGGTTGATAATAGCTTCAGAGTAAATATTTCTGAAACAATGAGCCAATGGGTTATGGGTTTCCAGTAGATTCTAAACTTATTGCAGACAATACCAATTCTCTCTCAAATCTGCCCATTATGGTCACTTCAATATGATGCATAACCAAAATCAAAAGACACTCGTAAATAAAAATGAATTGCTGTGAAAGAACATCAAGATATGCATTTTCTGTCATGTGCTATACTGAATTTATGCGATGACTGTTTGGCATAAGAAAAAGCCACAGAAGTGCTTGATTCGTGAGGACACAGAAGCTCAACAGACAATGTTCAAGTGCCGGGTGCATCTTTATACTTTTTAAGATTTTTGTGAAGTGAAACTTCATTTCCACTTCAGGGCAATGAAGAAGCTATTCCCATATCACAGCATTCTCAGTGCTAAATCGTAAGACCCAAAGTCAGCAATGGGAAAAAATTGTATTCCCATTCTTGGCAGGAAATTCCAGAATTGCAAAAGAAATGGGAAACCCATTCACACATCCTCTTTGCAGGCTTTTATGTCACGCTTAAAGGCACCCTGCCCTGAATAATATTTCCAGCAGAGCTCATTCAACTCATCTACCAAGAGAATGCCTCTGACGCCTCTTTACTCAATTACAATCTTTCATGGCTGCTTGGGTACTTCCAAGTACTAATGAGTAAATCTTCCTAATTTAGTTTAAAAACTACCAGAACAAAAGTGAACCCCTTTTCCACAAAGGAAAATGGCCCAGATTAATTCCAAGCGCAGTTTGGACTCTGCCTCTCTCCATTTCTTTACTTACCAGTTATACTTCGGGACTACTATAGAAGAGGAAGACAGCATGTTCTGCTTTGATCACTGAGCAGAAATTGGAGGAAGGGCTGGAAATTGCCTAAATCCTTCAGATTTCCAAATGTGTTCAAAAATCAGGGTTCAAATAAGTCACTTTTCTACGTTTAACCTTCTTTTTAAAGTTTTCCTAAATTCCAAGAGTGATGGGCAAGCTCCCCCAAGCTTAATTTGGCAAGCACTTGCCTCAGAGAAATTAATTTGAGCTCATTTAATCAGGTGCTTCACCAAAAAGGCAAGCCTTGTTATGAGATAGGTACGTGACCCGTCAAAAGCGCGTTCCAAAAAGCGCGGTCGACGAAATCACGTATGTGATGTCATCACAACGCGACGAAAAAGATCGAAAAATTGAAATAAAAATTAAATTACAGCAAGCCGATTCACATAAAGGTAAGGGTTAGGTTAAGGGTTAGGGTTAGAGCGTTAGCGTTACGTTTAGCGTTAGGTTAAGGGTTAGCGTTAGGTTTTTTGTTACGTTAAGGGTTAGGTTTAGGGTTAGGTTTAGGGTTAGGTTAAGGGTTAGGTTTAGGGTTAGGTTTAGGGTTAGGTTTGGGGGGGTTAGGGGAAGGTTTTAGCTTTATTTTTACATTTTTCGATCTTTTTCGATCTTTTTCGTCGCACTGTGATGACATCACATACGCGCTTTCGTCGACCGCGATTTTGTCATCCGCGGTTTTGTGGTAGAACCGATAGGTAGAGATACATAGACACACACATCTATAGATGACATGGCTAGAGATGATATAGATCTAAAAATCTCATTTATTATAGCAACTGTTCCCAACTAAATATCCAGGGAAACAAATTCTCTCCTGGTTCCTCACAAAAAACATATTTCTGAAACATACTTGGAGCATACAACTAATTCATATTTCCTGGTTAATATTAATTCTGTGGAATAAATTAAATCCATGGAAGTGGTCATATTTCTCCCTAAACATGTGGCTTGGATCTCGTTTCAAAAGCAAAGATTAACATAGCAGTTTCTTGATGAACAAGTTTGTTACGTATGTAAGATCAAGTCACGATGACTTTTAGTTTTTAACTTAGGGGATTCTAACTGCTTCTCAGTCAGTGATATCAACAGTGACACCATCATTAGTCAACACATGTATTTTTGTTGTTGTTGGTTGTGAAGTTGTGTCTGACCCATCACGAACCCATGGATAATGTTCCTTCAATCCTTCCTGTCCTCTACCATCCTCTGGAGTCCATTTAAGCTCATGCCTACTGCTTCTGTGACTCCATCCAGCCACCTCATTCTCTGCTGCCCCCTTCTTCTTTTGTCCTCAATCTTTCCTAGCATGAGGCTCTTCTCCAGTGAGTCCTTCCTTCTCACTAGGTGGCCAAAGTATTTGAGTTTCATCTTCAGGATCTGGCCTTCTAAGGAGCAGTCAGGGTTGATCAGGTTTGATCAACTATACTGAACTCCTAAAAAGGAATAAGCTATAGAAGGTCTCTGGTACTGCTCTGTTTAAGTTAACTTTTCTTCATGTGATTGTATATCCATGTGCAGCAAGGGAATTATTAAAAAAGCAAAACAAATCAAGATAGTAAGAAATGTTGCTGTGCATAAAAAAATAAGCTCAGGCTATTTTTCACATGGCTGGGGCTACCATTTTGATTTTCTATATCACCACCACCGTGGATATCCTTCTCCACATATATTTAAGCACATTAACGAAGATTAAAAGAATTCCTTATGTTCTAATTCTCCATTTTTCTATCAATCATTGGACAAATACAATTGATACACTATAACATTATAAAACTAGTAAGCAATACACTTTAAAAAATAAATTTGAAACAAAATGTTGCAGTATTCATCTTATAACAGGAATGTTTTTATTAAGAATTTGTACTAGTTACCTAGCCAGCAATATTCCCCTAGAATATTACTTTTTATAGTCTCTATTATGTTTTCTTTACCTTTGTTATTATTGCAATTAATATTCTATGGCTTGCAAGCATTTCCAGTGGTACCTAAGTTGTTTTCAATTTTGAAATGGCCTGTTGTTGTTGTTGTTGTTTTGTATTTCTGCTGTTTTACTATATTGATATTCAGATATTGGTTACACACCCATTGCCCCTTGCTAGCAATCTATAGTGCAATGCAGTGATATATAGTAATCTGAATAAAAATACAAGAATTCTAATGTTTGTATTATACAGAATCCAAGAGCTATTTTTTCCCTTGATAAATTATTTCTGAAATAAATATCAAGAAATTCACAAAATCAGCTGTAGCCAGTACTTGTCTACTTACAGTTACTTCTGCAAGTAGATAAAGGAAGTTAAAACGGCTCATTCCAGCCATATGTGGATCTGGATTGTTTCCTGATGACATTTGGGAATTCCCCTATGATATCAAGAGACATTTCAAGGAGTTTCTTCTTAACCTATGAAATATGGAAGTGACCAGAACTTTATAAGATTGTTCTGAAGAATTTCTTGTCACTTATTAGTCTCAGGTGGCTTACTGATTTTCTGAGAATTTTTAGGAGACAAAGCAATTGAAGAGATTGCTGGAACTATATTGGCAGAAAACAAGAACACAAATAAAGTTCAAATCTTGTAGTGAAAGAGTAGCAAAGTTGAATTAGTTCTCTACTTTTATGGTATCTATGGAATGTTACCTAGCAGTACTGGTTAGTGTATTCTGAGCCTTTTTATGAAAGGATGGGCTAGAATATTCTATTAATGTTTATTAGGACTATCTCACCAATCACTCATGCCTCAAAGTAGTAGTTGGAACCTGGGTGTATAGAATTTTATTAGAAGACAGAAAAAACATTTTATGTCTTGCAATATTACCTGGGAGCAGAGGTGGGTTGCTTCCAGTTTGGCCCAGTTCAGCTGAACTGGTAGTGGCAGCAGTGGGAGGCTTCAACCATCCACCTGTATGGTTCTGCGCATGCGCAGAAGAGTTGCACGTGCGTGAGAGCGCACACATGCATACGAGCGAACCGGTAGTAAAACCGGTACAAACCCACCACTGCCTGGGAGTGTTATTTGTGGTGTTAGCTCTGCCATGTGTAGGCCTACACCCTCATTTCATCTGGCTAAGGTAAACAGGGAGGCAGACTGTAAGTGGGATCCAGGTGGTAATGTGATCCATATGTTGTTCAATGCCTTTCAAAATAATTGTGGTTGTTCTAGCACGGCCTGTCAACCTGGTGGTCCATGGGCTTGAAGCGTCACATGCAAGCCATCCCTACTCTGGCTCTGCAAAGACAAAAAACATTGTGATACATCATGGTATACATCACATGATGCAATTGAGTTTGACACTCGATCGCATCTTAGCAATAGCAATTAGACTTATATACCGCTTCATAGGGCTTTCAGCCCTCTCTAAGCAGTTTACAGAGTCAGCATATTGCCCCAACAACAATCCGGGTCCTCATTTTACCCACCTCGGAAGGATGGAAGGCTGAGTCAACCCTGAGCCGGTGAGATTTGAACAGCCGAACTGCAGAACTGCAGTCAGCTGAAGTAGCCTGCAGTGCTGCATTTAACCACTGCGCCACCTCAGCTCTTGAGACTTTGAAAGTGGCTCTGATCCTCTCTGCTCAGAAAACCATCCCAAACTCTATTGGAAACGGACAACTAATATCCCAGTTCCAACTTATCCTTTCCAGGGAGAAGGTTGCTGAACAATTGGTGAAATAAATACTATAAAGAACTTGAAATGATATAGTTTTTCAGAATCTCTGGTAATCTGAATTCAACCCTGGATATGAAATGAAAACTACAGTGATTGTTACTATAGATGACTCCTTAAAAAGAGGGGTTTGTTCGCCTACACCTTTCACAACTGTAAATACAGTTGACCACACTATTGTTCTGGATCACTTAGATAATTAATGCTGACCTTGTGCTTGAACACGTTTAGGATAAGATTGCTCAACTGAAGCAATATATTATTTCAGAAACCCACTGGTTTTAGGATAATACCATCTTTGTTTGATGAGGACACACTTTTTGAGGAAGGGAAGAATTTGTCTCCAGCTGAAAAAGTAGGTAGAATTTCTAGATAGCCAGGAGGGTTTTTTCCCCAGCTCCAGCTGGTGCACCAGATGTGGCCTTATGTAGAATATGATGAAAGTCATTATGAACTTTATGGTTATATTACCCTAATTATCTAAAGAGGGCTGTTCTTGAAGACCACCTGGAGTTCTCAGCAGGTATAAAATGCAACTGAGGTCCAACACTGTTTACATGTTGAGAGCTATAGCAGCTACCAGAATGTTTTCAAGTTCAATTCAAAGTACTGGTCAGGGCACATAAAAATACTTATGGCTTGGGATGTAGATATGTATCAGTCTGTCTTTCCTAGAAAAATGTTGCCCGAATAGTCTTTACCTCTATTTCCCTAGACTGGATGACTAGGGAATCTTTTTTATATATATCACCTCTTTTTACATGACGTGAGAAGAGAGTTCTCACAGTAGGTGTGTGTTATGTACACAATAGTTTCTCTTTTGGGACAGTTTAATGCAGTAAGTAAGAAAGGTTTCCACTCAAAATGTCGTCCTCAGGACTAGCAAAAATGTGGTTCTTTTGGAAGGAGATTGAATATGTGGGTGATGAGCCACAATTTTGACTCTTTTTGCACTTAACATTTTATGTTGAGACTGTTTTACATTTCATATAGAGTATAGAGTACTTGCATAGAGAGGTTATTAACAACTCCTATCAATAAACTAATTTTCAGATGTCTATACATCTTCAATTCTGTATTCCCAAACCTCCAAAGATTAGTATTAATCCAACACAGCACCCCACATGCTTATACTGACACAGATATAGAGCATTAAGCCAATTTTGTAGTTTAATGGGAGAATGGAAAAACAAATATTCTGGACATCAGCTCTTTCTATTGCAAAACAACTTTTAAACGTGTTACTATGTACTTTAATATAATAAAAATAATGAAGTTATTAAGAGAAACGGAAGGGGTACAGTGTTTATTGCTCCTAAGAAAACAGGCAGAAAGATTTCCACTTAACTGGAAGAAGAAAGGGGAAATAGCTTGCTGGTCCCCCCCCCCCCCAAATTACCGTCTATTGTTTTAACATTTGACATATTTTGAAATAAATTCTTACCAGCGAATTCCAATTCAGCCTAGCCATTAAAAGAAGAATGTTTATTAGCAGAGTGATGCCCCCCCCCTCTTCCACTGTATCTTCTGTTCAAAATACATTTTGGAAGTGCAGGGCAGATGGGGGGTTGCAGTGAAGAGGGGAAGAATGCAAAAATAGCCAATGCAGAAATTTGTTTACTGAGTACTGGATATACAGTAGTCCTTTGTTGCAGCATTATCACAAATTTCAATTTCAATTATCAATAAATACAATCATTTCCTACGTTACCAATTTGCCAGGGAAGGGTACCAGCTTTCCCAATAATTTATAAATTCAGTTTAATTTATCACAGACCAGTGTTGGATTGACAGACAATAAATTATCCATGGTTTCCTGGCATAAACTGGCACTGGGTGTCTTATATTTCAGTCAAATTATTCCATTTGTTTCTGAAGATATTTTAATCCCAAATGACCTCAAACTTCCCGTGAACCAGGGCCTGAACAAAAGGCCGCCCACTGTCTTTGCAGTAAATCTGTTGTCTCCCTTCTGGGTCCGCAACCTGGGATCATAGATCACCCCTGCCCAGCATCTTGCTTCAATTTACTCAATTAACTTGAGTAAAGCACTTGTAAGTTTGCAGATGTTGCTTTATTATCAAGGCCTAAAAACATACTACAGAGTTCAGGAGCCTGAGGTTATGGGAAGGTTGTGGAGACGGGGGAAGGGCAGAAGGGTGGAAAGAGAGTCCTAGCTCAGGATTGTTTTTTCAGGATAGACAGAAGGAGAGGAGGCACATTGTTTCCCTGACAAGTTTATTGAAATCATAAGATACACCTAAGTCTTGGAAATGAAGGAATGTTTGATGTTATCTTGCAGGATGATAGCATATGAAGAATAGGTATTTCACCTCAAGATGAGATACGGTTGTGATTAACAGATGTTTAATTAAGCCATTCATCAAGTGAGGAACCTGCCTAGAAGTCAGTAAGGCTAAGTAAATTATTTCCACCCCTGCAGGTGTTGGGATGGCAGTTCTATTACTCATGCAGAAATAAGATTTAGAAAATGTTTCAACAGCTCTCCCCCTCCAAAAATATAATTTATTTCAATTGTATTGCCTTTTATTTCATATGTCACATATTGGAACATTTAGATTCTCCTCCCTATGGGCGATAGGCGTGGGAATGCACTCTTGGCTATTGTGCTCTAGAGATGAACGTAAGCATGGATTCTGAAAAATATTGATGTCAGATTTTATTGCAAAAGACAATGTTATGTTTTATGTATGTTATATTGTTATGTATATTAGCCATGAATAAATTTGTTTTTAGGAATCGGAAGATATCTGAAAACAAAGAGAATTGTTTCTAAGTGCTTGGCTTCCTTGTTCCAGAAACATATCTGCTGAGTCTGGAACAGAATAATAAATTGTACCTTGAAGGGCACTAAGAAAATTAATTGATCAGATTTAAAATAAAGAAGATTGAATTGATAATGTATTTAGATAATATAAGATAATATGTCCAATCAAGATTTGGGTCTGATCTATTATACTGAAACTATAGAATTTTGAACATAAAATTATTTATGTAATTGTTCTTGTAGGAAAATAAGCATTTTAGTCCCGTTTATGTAAACGGGAATAAGTCATGTAAAATGATTTAAGCCTTGGGCAGATTACTGTCTGTGAGATACTGAAACTTTGTTTTCAAATGATTTGTTTCTTTTTAAAATTTGTCATTTCCCAGTTTTAAAATCATTACTTTGTCCTTAGCATGACTTTATAATTTGCTAATTTCACAGTTTAAGTGGGCAATGAAATCAGTGTTTCTCAACCTTAGCAACTTGAAGATGTCCGGATGTCAACTCCCAGAATTCCCCAGCCAGCATTCGCTGGCTGGGGAATTCTGGGAGTTGAAGTCCGGACATCTTCAAGTTGCTAAGGTTGAGAAACACTAACGCCAGTTATTTAAGTTACTGAGATAATGATTTATGACTAACAAATTACAGTCTCTAATCAGTTTTAAAAGGCTGGAAATTCCCTTGTGGTCACTGCATAGGACATTTCTAAATTTGTGTATTTTGAACCTATTTCTGGATTATATTCTGAGGTGCTATATTTTGAATTTACAACTGTTATATCAAATATGACTACAGCATTGGTAGAATGTTATGAAAGAGCTGTTACTGTCATCTTCTTTAAAAAGGTGTCTGTATGCCTATATTGGTATAGAAAGAGGGGGGAAAAGAGCTGTTAACGCTGTTGTAAACACATCTATCTTTTTTCCTATTGTATAATCTCATCTTCCGAATCAACCTCAGGGAAATCAATTAAATGTGTTTGTAAGCAGCTGAACGTTTTTGATTGGTTGGAAGAGTTTTGTCTCTTGAAATCACACACAACTCCCCCACTTTGTAATGTTTTTTCAGATACCTGAAAATGGTTCTTTTAATTCAGGGTTGGGGGTGTTGGGTGATTTTATTTTTTAGTTTTTAGCAATGCCTTAATATTTGGTGGGCCTTCAGTCTCCTCAGCATGTCTTCACAATTTTCCCAGTTTGATCTTCGGTTCAAAAGTTTTATTTCTTTTAAAACAAACATTTCATCATTCCTCAATCAGTAAGACATCGAAGTACAATTTTTTGTGTGTCAAAATAATTCTAGTTTACCACCAAATTCTTGTCTAGCCTAATGCATACCCCTCCCTCCCTCCACCCTCCCCCCAACCCCCCTCCTCCCCCCCCGCAACTTCCCAGAACCCGTACACGGTATGGATTTTTAACAAACACAGTCTAAAATCTATTGGGGGAAAAAAGAAATAAAGAAATTAATGACATTCTACATTGACCTTAGCTTCTTCTTGATAAACTAACTTTAAACACCAGTTTGATCTTATTAGTAGTGGATTATCAATACTTTTATATCCATGCATTTATAAATATTACATTTACGTTTAGTATTTCATTTTTACATGTCTTTGTTTATAACATTTATAGGCAGCCCATCTTACCTCAAGGTAACGCACAGAAATCAATTACCTGCTTTTATTTAAGGAAAGCAGGAATGACAAGATGTAAACTATTTCTAGGATCAGAAACAATTGTAATGTTACCAGAGGTAAAAAAAAAAAAAAGGGTTAGGGCACTTTTGCCTTGCTTGTGATTTCGTACGTGCAGATGGACTGATATGACTCCATCTGTAGCTGGGATGATGTACATGAAACTATGAGAAACAGGATGTTGAATTTGACCCCTGGCAGTGCTCCCAGGTAAACCAGACAAGAAACACAACTAGATGAAGTAATTCTACTTTATTGTAGGGCTACATTAACAGAATATTGCAAGTCTGAAAGTACATACCTCCTGCCATCCCTTTTAAGTGCCAAAGCCATTAAGGCAGATCTTTCCTAAGCTTCTTTCTCAGAATGCAGCCACGCGAGCGATTGTGGGTGCACCTCGGTACACCCACATTACACCTATCCTCCGCGAGCTGCACTGGTTACCGATTGGTCTCCGGATACGCTTCAAGGTGTTAGTCGTCACTTATAAAGCCCTTCATGGTATTGGACCTGGGTACTTGAGAGACCGCCTGCTGCCAATTACCTCCCAAAGACCCATTAGATCACACAGATTAGGCCTCCTCCGGGTTCCGTCTACCAGCCAATGTCATCTGGCCACTACTTGGGGGAGGGCCTTCTCTGTGGCGGCTCCGGCCCTTTGGAACGAACTCCCCGCAGAGATTCGGACCCTCACCTCTCTCCAGGCCTTCCGAAAAGCCATTAAAACCTGGCTGTGTCGGCAGGCCTGTGGTCGATGAGTTCCCTTCCCCTCTCGAATCGTGTGGCTGTTGGTTGTTTTTAAATGCCCTGTACTTTTGTAGTTTTTGTGTTTTTCCCTTCCCCTCCTTGGGTTTGTGTGCCGCCCTGAGTCCCGCTGGGAATAGGGTGGCATATAAATAAAATGAACCTCGAACCTCTAGATTCTTAAGACATTGAAGGGGTTTGTGTGTGTGTCCTACCTTACTTGGTATCTCTTTTTTCTTTTCTTCAGAATCATCCACACATCCCATTGCCTCCCCATAGAGTTTGTTTCATATTGATAATTTATATGGGGTTCATTTGTATAGCAAATTTTAGTGTCAGAGATGTGTTGTATTTTATTTAAGTTGGGCAGCTCACCAACAGGGAAATAACATTTAGCAATCAGATCAGGAAACAAACCAACAACTAAATAATGATGATGAGTATTATTATTACTGCTGTTTCACCTTTACCTGTCATACATTTATAACAATATATCTGAAAAAAATAATTTACATGGAACTTACACCCATAAAAGTTCATTTTTTATCATTAGTATAGGGTAGAGAGACTGCTACCAAATCTGTAATAAAGTCATTTGAGAATCTGGCAAGGAATAGAATGGTACCTATAGATCTGAAGGTTAGCAGGGCAATCTTCTGTTTGTGTACTCTCAATTAAGTCCTTGGGAGTTCAGTGTGTTTTATTCCCTAATAAGTGTGCATAGGATTGAAGCTCCTCCCAATCTAAAACCTTTAAGCAGTGAGTTAAAAACTAATTATTATGGATGTAGCCATACAACATTCATTTCTTAATACTGTCCCCTTAAGAAATAGTGATTTAGTCAACCAATTATTGTATCTCTTTTAGGGATATTTTCTTAATTTGCAAAACAATCTACATATATAATCAGCACGCTAAATACATGTGGTATCTTGTTCAGAATACCACATTCAGTAAAGATTGCAATTAACTGTCAAAATATAATTGTTTTCTCATATTTAATTTAAAAGGGCTGATTTGCATTGGCTTTTCATACTTGCAAGCTAAAAGACAAAGCCAGTTCCTAGCACAACAACTGGTTATTAATAATAAACATATAAAGCTTGAGGCTTTTCTTTAAAAAAAGAAGAAATAAAGTCGCAGATAGCAGATGGTATAAACACTATGGCATTCATTTTTATTTTTCCTACTCTTACACTAAAATCTTATGAATGATAACTTAGATTTAATATGAGTTTGAAAATGAGGGTGGAAGGAAGAGAATTTGATCCTAGATTGTCTTCGTCAGAAAGACAAAATGGTGCAGAAACAGGCAAACTCTCATAATCCTTCATGATTGTCAAGTTTGGAGGTGTCACTCACAATATCTGAAGGGCACCATATTGTCTTTTAGTAGGTGGGGATTGTCTAAAGATGAACTTTTATTCAGATGAACATTATATTTAATTTTGCATGTATTTTATATCATGAACTAGCTTGACAAACACTCAGTTTGAATAAAAAATAACTTCTAAATAAATAAACAGATTCAATTTCTTCTTCTCAAAACTGTTTCAGTCAATAGGCATCTCATCTGTTCATTATCATACTTATATGTCATTATATAAGGATTGAACTCAAGGGAAAAATCCATAAAAATCCACAGTGCTGAAAGACTTTGCACTTGTGAAGTCAGAAGTATGGAATCATGGTTTCATCTTTTGCTCCACTGTGAGTTCTACCAAGATAATTTGTATATATTTTAGCCCATTCCCTGGACAGATAGAAGAATTCTTTGTACAGCTTCTTTTTGGCAAATAAAGATGTTAAAATATCTCTAGCCAAATCTAATTGCTAGGTTTGTATAATAAATGTAGCTCATAAAATTTGAACTTCTTAACAGAAAAGTAGATGGGTCACAGACACATTTATTCCATGTGTTATATTGAATTTTGTGTTGTCTGGATCTGTGACCTATAATAAAGTTAATAACTCATATCAGGAAGTAATTTGCTATATGTTTCGATTTCCTGTTGTGTATGGCATCTTACTCCGGAAACCACCTTATCAGGGTTAGCATCTACATTGTATCATTAATTTGTCCCTATATGTTTAAATGTTAAAATGATTTTCCCCCCAAAAGAGTTTATAAAATGTTATTTCTAGACATCTAAAAATACAGAGAAGTTGGCTTCTTATCTCTCTGTTACTTGGCACACAGCATCATATATCGTCTCCAAATGTCTTATATTATTAGGCAATAATACTGCACCTAAATTCATTTGAAAAGAGTCCAATCTGTGGGTGTACCATACATCTTCTAGGATTGGGTCCAGGAAAAAAAAAAGCCCTAGGGACAGGTACAAGGATATGTTTTTTTAAGTTGATCAAAGAAATACTGCTTTTTCCCTCCTTTCAACAAGCAGATGTGCAGCGTGTCTTGGGAGAGAAATAGAAAATTCCTGAATGATTTATTTGATGAACTCTGTTTTAACCTAGCTTATTGCATGCCTGATTTTCATGATGGTGGTTATTAGTTTCAAGTTGAAAATGACCAGATAGAGATTTGTTCACTTCATCAATATAAGGCATTTATTGGTTGTCAGGAGAGTCACACGGCAACGGAAAAGTAAATCTTCCAGTGCCATAAAGTGTGTTTCCCTATTATAAGGTTGCTTGGATGATTAAACACTGACTCAAAAAAAAAGGCAGGGGGAGGATATACTGCATCAGTTTCTGATAGAAAGCATTAAAAGCATTGCTTGTAATTTTAGGAAATTATCAAACATCTACACTTGAATTAATTTTTTTAATTCTTTTTTCCTGGGAGAAACTAGTATGCATGAATTACGTATATTCTCTTCAGGAAATACCTCAAATACAGTAAGTCTATCATATGGCAAATCCAAACTTCATTTCAAAAGATATTTTAAAGGTAAGTAATTTAGAAGCATTTTCATATTTAACATTTAAAATAGTCCTAATCTGACAAACATATAAATAAATTCCTAAACACAGAAGATTACAGCCAAGATCTGAGGCCAATTTGTATTAATAAGAGTGTATGATTATAGTTCAATTGGGCATCCTAAAATTTGGCAACACAAATACAAGTTATAGTCAATTTAAAAGAATTTAGTTTGTAGAATCTACAGCTGAAGTTTATAATCAACTGATTCGAATATTCATACATATGACCTTCAGACGTGATGTTTCCATCCTGAAATAATCACACACAAACATAAAAGTAAAGGTTTCCCTTGCACATATGTGTTAGTTGTTCCCAACTAGCATACATACGTACATACATACATACATACATACATACTCATAATTTTGTTTAAAAATCATTAGAAAAATCAAGAAATTAACTGAGGCATTTTGTTTCAATTTGCAAGAAATACATATCAGGGGGAAAAGGATACAAAATATTAGAGCTGTAAAAATTATCTATCACTAATAGCTACAAGCTGGGAAAACAGGGAAAGTCAGGTTGGCAAGATCTTCACGTGAGAGCCTTAAATGCTAAAATTTGTTGTACCAAACTTGCTTTCCAAATACATGTTTCCTTGGGGGATAAAAGGACAATAATCAATCAATTCGTCTGTGAATCTCATCATCTCTGAGCTTCTTGAACTTATCTAGCTAATTAAAAAGTTGTACTCCACCTTCTTCAAAAGATTAAAAAATGCTTTAAGAAATCAAAATATGGAGAATATCTAAAAGTAAACGTTAAATGTAGCCTGGACACATGAATCCATGTGATGGCTATGAAGGGGAGCATTTAGAAAGAATAAGGTATTAATGAGAGAAACTTACTTCATGAATGTTTCTGGAAAATTTTAAAAAATGAACTTGTTCTAAATTGAGATGTGGGAAATCAGGAATACATATTGCTAATATTGATATTATCAGAGAACATCATCAGGATGGTTAACTCGATGTTGTTGAAGCTAATGTTCTGGGTTCTCTTTGTTGGTCCCCTGATAAATGTGGAGCAGCTATCATTGTAATTGTCCACTTTAGTCTGGAATGATTCTATATTTCTCTAGTGTATTATGGACAATTGCCTTAAAATCTGCTGTGCACATCAGAGAGAAACAGTTTAGTTGAGTCTGACATCTGGCATATATAAAGAGGAGGAAGAATAAACTTAATATGTTACATAATAAAATATCCTTATGGGGTTCTTCATGGTTTTCTCCTTTCTGTATATAGTATATAATTGTGCGATAATACTCTTGCTTAATACAGGTCTTCTGTGAAGGAAAAACCTGGCACCTGTATCTGCTTATCTTAAATTGCAAGGTGTTTTCTTAATTCCTTAGGTAGTAAAAAGATAGAAGCAGTAGGAAGCTGTAGCAAAGTACTGACTGAAGAATTGAATTAAAAATGGTTATTATTGGGAGATATTGTCGTGTACGTTTCACAGTTTACCAAACAGGAAGCTAGATAACAAAACAGGCTATGAGGTAAAATTGAGCTATTTATTTAACAATAAATATTCATGAATAATTTTCTCATCAAAATGACATACAATTCATCAACATTACATTGTGATCAAAATAAAATAAAGGCAAAAATCAAACTATTTTCTTTAATAAATCATATTAAATTTTATCACAGTATCAAAAAAAATGCAGCATCTATCTTAAAATGTAGACGAGATGGTGCTGAGCTGGTCTTCCTAACGAATGACTGTTGGGGGCTAAAAAAGTGAAATCCCTATTGATTAGTCATTTTTTGAGGGGTCTTCAGATATTCTGTCCCCGATGAACCTTGCTTTCAAGATATTTTATATTGTCTCCAATATGTAAATGCTTTTTCAGATAATCCAGAATAGACCACTTTACAATAGACACAGGAAATATTTGAACCCACCAATTTACAATTAAATCTAATGCCACCTAGTAATTAAAAAAAACACATTAATTTTGCATCAACTTTCATTCTTTAATTGTAACGCTTGATGCTTTTTGGATGTGTAAAGTATTCCTGGACAACATTCAGTTGATGATGTCAATAGCAAACTTCTACAAAGTTATACAACAGCAAAGTAGTTACTGGTTCCAAAAACCATAATGAAATGGGGAATATTTAAAATTCCCCATTTAAGTTAGTTAAATGGGGGAATTTTAAGTATATCCCCGAATTAAGTTAGTTAATTTCTTTATCTTTAAGGCTATGTTATGATTTAGAAAGCATAAATTACAATATTCTGTATCTACAATTATTATACTAGTTCTATTTATAAGTAATCTGACCATGGCACTGCCTTTTCAAGGGTAGATTGTATATTCCATTTGCACAGACAACCTTATCCGCAAAGAAATTGAGGAAGAAATATTCTAACAAGGGTTTACTGCTTTAGTCTCTTTATTATTACCACATGTGCTGTACAAGGTTAAGTTATTAAGTGAGATACAATAATTGTCTGTTGTCCGAAGAAGACATTTTCATTTTAACAATACTCATGTGTATGTGCTTCAGGATCATTTTATCAGAAGCATAATTTCAGAAACATCTCTATAGGCTAGGCCTCCACCAGGCTGCTGCTTTACTTTTGAACTCAACCCGACTGCTTTATGTGACTTCCCTTGTCAAACAGCACAAGCACTGTGAACTAGCGATATATTTACATTGTGGCTGCTTCTCAAAAGCCGAGTTAATTTTCAGGAGGCAGCACACTTGTTGGAGCCTGGTATAGCAAGGCATACAATGGCCCTGTTTAGTTTGCAGGAGAAAATGATGTCATTTGCAAGCAAGCTTTCAGCTGTGATATTTTATAATTGTTTAGATGAAAACATGATAATCCTCTCCCCCTTCACATAAGCCGCAATCCATCTTTAAAACTGTGATAATTCATAAAACCTGCAGCTTAATAAACTAACAAACCCCAGGCCTGTGTTATTTGAAGGGAAGTCAATCTTTGATCAGCCAAGCTGAAATGGGACTGATAAGTGAAGGCCTTACGTGCAGGGAGCAGCTCTCCAGTTTGTTATTGCTATTTGCTCATCATCCTCAAGTGCAAAATAAGCACAAGTCTTTCCAAGCCCTGTCTTATCTCTTTTCACTTTCTTCTTGAGATCTCTGTCACTTTAATCCAGCATGTCTGCTGCTGGTTAACAAGGAAATCCTATGTCAATTATCGCCAACAACTTCCCGCTGCGAAGCTGTAGGGAATTGAAGCTTTTGAGAGCCCTTTTCACACCAAAGAGTGGTGCTGGGCCTAATTAAATGGCCCTCATATCCTGCCAGCCTACCAGTGGCCAAATGATAGATAGCTAATGAATGATAACCTAATTTCTCCAAGAGGTGTTTGGATTCATAGGGCCAGTTGGATTTTCAAGGCTATTGAATTGAGGCGCTTGTGGTTTGCAATTATGAGGGAAAATGAGCCTGTGCGGAAAGGTAAAACTTGGAAAGATATCTGTCTCATCAGCTTGCTATGCACAAGGCTCTGTTTCGCCACAGTACAGGCCAATTGTATACCAGGAAGGATACTTGTTATATATTTTTTTAAATTGCTCTGCGGAAACTGGTTGACCCCTTTGCTCTGAGTGAATTGCTCTGCTGACTCTTGCCACAAGTGTGTGGCCAAACTGTCCCATAAATACCTCATATAAATACAATCTCCGCAGTTATTATTTTTACAAAATTGCTCACGGATAGATCCTCGGTCACTCATGTTAAGTTGTTCCAATCTTTCCTCTTTTAGTTTGCTCTATTCAGTCCCCTGAACAAAACTAACTTTTGCATTTGCTGCTATATGAAAAAATGATCTGTTATTGCATTCCAGATGAGTACAATCCAAATATTAAAGTAGAGTTGCTACAAGGAAAATATTTTCTTTTTAATAGATTGATTTTTATTTTATTTTAAGCTGCTACAGTCAAGAATAATTATTACAGCATTCTAATATTAAGGGAACAAACATTATTCAGCTCATATTCTGATAAGGATTTAGCACAGCAGTATTTTGTGAACTGTTCCCAATGTAGAATGTAGTGATATGTGGGGATTTTTTTTTAAAAAAAGATAAAGCATTGATGTCTGTATGTTCTGTACAACAATAACAACAAATCAATTTACATACATACACACACACACACACACGCATACACAAATATATAAACAGACATGTTCACAAAAAAATCAGTATGATCTGGATGACTTTTTAATGTTCAGAATACTGCATAGAAGTAAAAGAAAATCTGGAAAATGATCAAATCCAGACATAACTGAATCATCCATCCCTATGGAAATTCTTTAAAGAAAATAAATTACTTTGCCATTGAAAGCAACCTGGACATTTTGTGTTGGCTCCAAGCTACTCATGCATATTGTTAGCACACTGAAATAAATAGAAAACTTTACATGATACATGATCATAATCTGATATCTGATCTAAGTAGGACAAGCCTCGGGATCTATATCATTAGTCATTTTAATACTTACAAGGCATCTTCTGATACTACCTTTCTGCACTGAAGGGACAACTGTGCTGTACTGTTATTCATAAGATTAATATTCCATATAAATCAAAGGCTGTACATGCATGATATTTAACCATCAGAAATCTTGTTTAGGTTCAAAAACTGCATAGTAAATATATTAACTAATATGGGCTTTAATAGACAATAGGCATGGTGTAAATTGGTCTGTACTGAGCAGTGGTGGGTTTCAAAAATTGTTCGAACCTACTCTATGGGTGTGGCCTCCTTTGTGGGAGTGGCTTGCCGCCCATGTGACTGGATATGAAGATGCCGACGACACTTGTCAGAACCACCTTAAATTACCTCACACACAGCACTGGCATGCATAAGAATATGATGTAAACTTGTTTTTTAAAAGGCATCTTTGGTTTGCGTTAAAACAACTTCAACACACGCAATGTTCTGATTGCACCACAAACACAGTAGTCATCCTTAACTTTCACAGAGGCACTGAGTTTTATAAATATGAGCATGATAGTATAGAATAATCATATCGAAGGGCCAGTGGTGGGTTTCAAAAAAGTTTGGAATCTCTTCTGTAGGTGTGGCCTGCTTTCCGGGTCCACTGGTGGAACCTCTTCTAACCAGTTTGGTAGATTTGACGAACCGGTTCTACCGAATAGGTGCAAACTGGTAGGAACCCACCTCTGGTACTGAGGAGAAAATGTAATACTAAGAAAGTGTAGGCCCTATGGAAACCAAATTATGAGTCTTCCATGAAAATAGCTGAGAGAGGTGAAATTCTGTCTTCAAACTCAGAGGCAGAAATTAAGAACCCCAAGTAAAGGTAAAAGAGTCCCTGATGATTTAATTCCACTAATCGTTGCTGACTTTAAGGGGTGAGGCTAATCTCCATTTCAAGGCCATTGAGTCAGTGCAGTCCAAAGAAATTTCTGCAGTCATGTGGCCAGCATCATATCACATACTGTTACCTTCCCACCAAAGTGGTACCTATTTATCTACTTGAATTTATATACTTTCGAAATACTAGGTTGGCTGGAACTGGGTTGAGGACGGAAGCTCATCCTGTTGTATGGAGCTTGAGTCTTCAATCTGGGCTGGTGGCTTTTTGAAAAATGCCTAATCATGTCATCAATTACACAATATCACAGAATGAATGAATGAATGAATGAATGAATGAATGAATGAATGAATGAGTGAGTGAGTGAGTGAGTGAGTGAGTGAGTGAGTGAGTGAGTGAATATACAGAGTGTTGAGTGAATGAAATATACGTATATGCTTTAGTCTAAATTGTGATAAAACCCCAGCATCTTTCAGGGGAAAATAATCTATGAAACTTTAAAAACAATACTTAAAAAAAGACTGCCTCCAAGAATGAACAGGTTGTTTTCAGTAAATAAGTATATGTAACTTCCAGCTAACTGAGATTAAGAACTTTATTTTTTTAAGGCCAAGTGAACCTACGAATGTTTGATTTGATTTGATTTGTTTTATTGCATTTCTATGCCGCCCTATTCCCGGAGGGACTCAGGGCGGCTCACAAACCAAAGTAGGGGGGGGGGAATACAAACAGGAGGGGAAAAAATGACAACGGACAAACAACTACAAACAATTTAAAAAACACTCAACAACCACACAATTCGAGTGGGGGCGGGGTACCCGTCAACCCCAGGCCTGTCAGAACAACCAGGTTTTAAGGGCTTTGCGGAAAGCCTGAAGGGTGGTGAGGGTCCGAATCTCCACGGGGAGCTCGTTCCAGAGGGCCGGAGCAGCCACAGAGAAGGCCTTCCTCCGGGTGGTAGCCAATCGGCATTGGCCAGTAGATGGAATTCGGAGGATTCCTAATCTGTGGGATCTAATAGGTCTGTTGAAGGTAATTGGCAGCAGGCGGTCTCTCAAGGAATGTTGATGTTTCCATCAAACTTTTGTGTCTTGGTTTAGATCTAAAATACTAAACACTGATTTTAAATAGTGTGGTTAAGTATAATTAATATTCTGGTGGAATATTATAGAAAGCAAAAACAAAAATGTATATTTGAAAATGGAGGAGAAAGACAAGGAAGGTGTTTGTTTACTTTATAACATTTGCTTAAAACTATAAATTATCAGCTGTTAATGTTGGTAATGGCATTTTGATTACGTTTTAGCCATTGTATTAAGTGAACAAGTGAATGTTTTTCTATAGATCAAGATGTGGTGCCATCTTCATTTATTTATTTATTTTGTGTCCAGATCCTTAAACTGACAAAATAAAGTTACCCTTTTGGCTTTGTCATTGGCCATATCACTTAATCAGCTTCATTATGAGCATGACATAAATTTAAAAAAAATTCCCTAGGAGTATTCACAGTGGGGAGAGGGACATTGGTGGGAAAATGAGGCAAACAGTGTGACTTATGTTGTCAAAATTGATTTTAGGACAAAACTACATAAAGGTGGGATTCGCTCGTGAAATTAACAGATACATGTCATTCTTCTGGTTTGCTACAGACACATTCAGAATGGATGGATGGATGGATGGATGGATGGATGGATGGATGAAACAAAACTGGATGCCATGTACATTTCGCAGCACAAGTGCTTGTTCTTTTTCTTTGAAACCCATGTGTAGAAAAAAAGCAGGAACTATTTATTTCTATTTATGCCATTCAATGAAGTAGACCTATCATTTTTATTATGATTTCCTATATGACTATAAAAAGGAAAGTGTGGTAATAGAGAACAAAGCTAGTAAAAACTGAAAACCGAAAGCATATGCAGCCAAGGTTAATACACATAGCAAAATGTTGTGTGTTAAACAGATGAACCCACTGGAATGTAATATATTCCACCAAAGACTTGACAACTTTGAAATGCTAAACTTTCTATATTTCATCTGTTAATAATCTGAAAGGACTTCTCAGTTAGGCATATCACCTCACTGTTTTATGATAGTGGACCTGATGATGCTTTTTGTTTTATTTTTCCACTGACAAAGAAGAGAAAAGGGAGTGGTATAGTGCATATCCTAGTTGGACAGCAGGCATCAAACACAGGAGACCTTCAAAAAAAGAAAGCTGAATTTAAAATACAGTCCAAAGAGAACATGACCATTTAGGCAAATGGATCAAATTCAAATATTTCAAATTGATTTTTTCATATAGAACATGTAATGAATTATAGAAAATGTCAGACTTATATAAAAGTACCTTGTTTGTTAGTTAATCTACCTCATTATAATTGATCCTTATTGGATCCTTAGTGTTTCAGTCATAAGTTTTTTCCAATCTTATCTCAAGGATTAATTTGCCATCTTTTGCACACAAAGCATGTTCTCCACCACTGAGCACAGATAAACAAGAAGATAAACAAGAATGCTAAGCAGCAAGCCGTAAAGACATAAAGACACAAGCAATCTGATAATGATGATTCTTCTGAATCAAAAATTCTTTCTTCCCCAGAATTTTATCATATGAAAATATGAATATTCTAAATCACCTATTTTCATAAACACACTTGATTCTATCCAATGCATGCTCTCCTCTGACCAAATGGAAATTGCACCAACAAAAGAGCTTTCAAATTTATATCTATGTACAGAAATTCTTAGTGATGATAAAAGAAGAGAACATTTCAACAGAAATGTTTTAGTCCACGTTAGAATGCAGTGTACACTGATTCTTCTGCTCCATTAATTTTTCTTCTATCTGCTTTTGAAAAGCATCATGAAAATCTGCACCTATTTATGCCTGCAGATTCTTGCTATATTTATTCTGAAGGCATACAGTATGCGGCTGCCCCAATATATAATTTCTACATGCTATTTGCTATAATATTTTATGGTAAACACAAAATATATATATTTCATAAGCAACATTTCCCCCATATGTTTCCCAAATAAATGTTGAATTATTCAAGTATTTTTGAACTATTGGTCTAATATTGCTGTCAATTACTCAGTGTACTCTGTTCTTTAAGAACTTTGCCATTTCTTTAACCCAGAAGTTTGCATCTTTTTTTATACAACTTACACATTGCTACAAATGAATTATTATAAGCAGTATATAGTTAGAATTCCTAGAATGGAATCTCTAAGTTCTATTCTACCAATTATCGAGCAAATCTTCCAAGCTTTATGAGGGCTTCACCATATCTCTGTTATAAGGATTAATTTCATGACATCAATTTATTATTTAAGTTTCTTTTAGTAAGCATGCTTTATGCGAAACTATAGATTATAGAATAAACAATAATATACAAAAGACAATAACAGAAGAGCCCAGTTCAGGTGTTGCTTCCTTGAAAATCTCAATATGTGAGCTGCAATCAGCAATCCCTTCTTACCCAGGTTGCACTGATAATTTTTTTTAAAGAGTCATACTTTCCTTTGTAAGTACAGCACAACTGCATCTGCAACACCAGATAAATTGGAACATAGATGATGCAATATTTCAATAGACCCAAGGTGGCGCAGTGGTTAAATGCAGCACTGCAGGCTACTGCTAGATCAGCAGGTCAGCGGTTCAAATCTCACCGGCTCAGGGTTGACTCAGCCTTCCATCCTTCCGAGGTGGGTAAAATGAGGACCCAGATTGTTGGGGGCAATATGCTGACTCTCTGTAAACCGCTTAGAGAGGCCTGAAAGGCCTATGAAGCGGTATATAAGTCTACTGCTATTGCTATAAAAAAAAAATTTATTATTCTTCAAAGTTGTCCATTGCAGATGGTTGCATTGTATTTGCAGAACACCAGCTGTTCACTATTGTTGCAGCCTTACTTAAAGACAGGTGGCTTAAAGACTCTTTGCATTTTGAATTTTTAAATATGAACTGAAATACGTATTGAAGCTTACACGAACAGATCCAATGAACATGCAGTGTAGAGTAGGATTGATGGGAAACAGCATTTGGGGCTATTAAAAAAGTACAATTGCCTTCTCTGTATCATGCAGTTGTAATAGCCTCTGGGAATATATACATTTTCCAGGTGCCTGAAAACATCACTTTCATATGTACTCATGCTTCCATTACAATATTATTTCTACATTGGAATGCAAATTTTAAAAATGTCCAAAAAAGTTATACACTCACAGCTGTGTTTAACTATTAAAATATTAAAACACATATTTTCAACCTGCTGCCTCTCTTCTCCTGCCCCATGCTGTATATATTCTTATATTGGGGAGGAGGAGGAGGAGGAGGAGGAGGAGGAGGAGGAGGAGGAGGAGGAGGAGGAGGAGAAAGAGGAGGAGGAGGAGGAGGAGACTTGAGTAAGCAAAAATTACCTTGAATGTACATTCATATGATCATAGTTTATCAAAAATTTGTGGGAATCTTTAAAAATGAAAAATAGAACCAATAAGCATTGGAGTGAATTATTTTTATTTTTCTCCTTTGATATGTTGTTTCTTTTGTGACATATTTATGAGAAGCTAAAGCAACAAAGTAGCTAAGAAAATGTAGCTCTAGCACACTTGTTTTTGTTCAAGACTAAAATTCATAGATTTGTTGCTTTTTAAAAAATCTTACATGAAATAGTACATCTTTTCTCCCAGCAAAGGAAAAAAAAATCAATGGATAATGTCTGCTGTAGAAAGAAAATGTTACTAAAGTGATTGATAGTGTGTTCCTGTGCCTGTGTGCGTGTGCGTGTGCACATGTATATAAAATTTGTCTCCCTGTGTGTGAAAAGTCAAAGCCTTTGCTCTAGCTATGGTTGTATTTGCATTTCCATAATAGCATCTATTTTCAGGAGATATATAACAAGAGATTGGGTTAATAATAAGAGCTTTTGTGCTTTAAACTTGTGTATCTCTTTGGAGGGGGAGTATTTTCTGTTAAATATCATTGTTGCCCATTGGAACTTAATCTGAGATTTAAAAAAAAACCACTGTTTTCATTACAGAAATAATTATAAGGCCAAATATCTATTTTTTATATTCTATTCAGCTAACCTTGCTTCAAAATTTATTGGAACCATTTTGAACACTGCCTGAGGGCTGATGAATCAAGTGTACAGCCACCACATGTCTTTCTCATTTGATTTCAGCCTATTCCTGAAATCTGAGGAGCCGAGGTGGCGCAGTGGTTAGGGTGCAGTACTGCAGGCCACTTCAGCTGACTGTTATCTGCAGTTCAGCGGTTCAAATCTCACCGGCTCAAGGTTGACTCAGCCTTCCATCCTTACGAGGTGGGTGAAATGAGGACCCAGACTGTGGGGGCGATATGCTGACTCTGTAAACCGCTTAGAGAGGGCTGAAAGCCCTATGAAGCGGTATATAAGTCTAACTGATATTGCTATTGCTATTGCTATTGCTATTCCTACTGTGGAAATGTTAAGAAAAAACTTACAATGATAGTTGTCTGACCTCTGAGCAGTTCATAATATAAGAAAATCAAACAAAACACCATCAAGAAAAGTAAGCAAAGAAGACCAACAGCTTTAGAGCATCTGTTCATTGATCAATGCAGAAAAACTCTCCTTTAATAGAAGAAGACAATCTTTCAGGAAATTGTATTTGGATCCTCTGTTCCTGTATTTTAAGAGACAAGTTTCTTCATTGGTAGGTTTTGATTCACACAAAAGGCAAACACCATAAGAACAAAACTGATATAATGCCATATCACTATATCTTGTCTTCACATTTCTCCTATCAAGTTAAAAGTTGCCTTCATAGAGAAAAAGAAGCTTGTTTTTATATAAAATTGTCATTTATTACGACTATGTCTTTCTGTTAAAAAACAATAAACCCAAAGAGTTTACAAGAACAAAACAATACATGCAAGGGTAAGGAGAAAATAAGGGGAGGCGAGTAACTAAACAAAATGCAGACAAAATAATGGCAGTTTTTAAAATAATATAAAAAAGAATGGTAGCTACAAGGACCATTCATGTATTGTTAAAGAGCAGAAAACTGATTGTTCAAAAACAGGATAAAGAAGTATGGCCATTTTCAAATATGTACATAGAAATTTAGAAACAACTGCTATAATTTAAAGAGATGTGCAATCCAATATAACCATTGGGAAGATAGGTGACTTTGGCCTGCCTTAAGAACTAACTCTTCATGGGGAATTTCAAAGTTCCAGATGTTCATTCTTATAATCCTTAAACTTTGAACTGGACTTGGATTAAGCAGTCTATATTTGATATGCATCTGGGAACTGCAAGACTTTTATTCATTTATTTATTAAATTAATATGACACCCATTTCACTATCAAGTGTTTCTCAAGACCTTACAATGTCACAAATAGCCCCTAAGATTTAGTCCCCAAGATATAACCAGAGAATAAAACTTTCAGGAAACTATTATGTTAAAACATTTTAAAATATATATGTTGATATTTTGATAGCATAAGAAAATAATATTAACATTATACGAAGGCAGCACAAAAATTCAAGCCTGATATTTATAGACTTTGAGAATGATGGTCCATGCTAATTACAAAGCTAAGTCAAATGAAAGAGTACTAGGGAGAAAATTATTTAGGCAACTTTGACAAGCCTTATACCTTTAGAAAGTTTGAAAATTGATCAATCCTTCAGGAGGGATACGTATTTTGAATTTGCCTCTAATTACACATATTATCATTCCATTGCTAAAATAAAAAGGGCTATATGAGATTCCATTTAGAAAATATCTCCTGTTCTCATTGGTATTATGCTAAGTCAAGAATGAGATTTACTGCTCTGATAGTGCCTTGAGGAATAAAATTTTAGATTAAACTAACAGTAAGTTGGATATTGCCACGCATCAGTAATTCTAAGTGTAAATGCAATTAAATACATATTTCAAGACATTATATGAACAGTTCATATATTTGACAAATGAAATAACATTCCCTAAATATATGTGGTATGGAATTAACAACAGCCATAGAAATAAAACAAATAAGCATATGGATCTTTTATGCTACAGTTGTTTAAGTGGATATTATTTAATGGAACTAGTACAGTTATTTAAGCACAGTTGTTTAATGGAACTAGCAAAAGATAATATCAAGACAGTCAAAAATGTTGTATTTAAAAGTTTAATATTTTGACAGTTATATTTAGACCATAAGAACACTGATGTAAATCACTTCATTTTAAATATTTTTCACTGAGTTGGTCTATCTAGACCAGTGACTCTGATAATTCACAGGTCTGCAAAAAATTTTTTTTCAAGAGCTGTTTTGGTTATTCCATGTAATCTTTATGTTTTTTGGTGTGCTGAATCTGAAAATGACCTCCATTTTGTCATAGGACATCACGTTTCCTGACAATTTAGGTAACTATGTTAAATAAGGCAATACCTCAAAATAAATGAAAATAGACTTATAAAATTAAAGTTTTATTACAATATTTTCATGAAAATCCTTTTTTGAACTGAAATGAGCTTATCTACACACACTAAACTCGATTCTTCTTCCTTGTGAGGCTCCTCTTGGTGCATTTACGCTTGTGAGTAGCATCTGGAATGTCTCTCTGAAGCATCCAACAGTAGTCTGCCATCATTGTAATGCTCCATTTTCCCTGGTATCTCCTTTCCATCTCTTTAATGTCTTGGTGGAATCGTTCACCTTGTTCCTCACTCACAGCTCCCAAATTTTCAGGAAAGTAGTCAAGGTGGGACTGGAGGAAATGCACTTTCAAACTCATCGGGCAACCTAAAGTTTGAAATGCGTTCAGCATTCTTCCGACGATCTTTTTGTAGTGAGGATCTTTGTTATTGCCTAAAAATTTATTTATGACTTCTTTAAATGCAATCCACCCTTCTTTTTGAGGGTCCGTCATGGTATTGACAAACTCTTGATCAACTATAAGCCTTCTAATGTCTGGTCCAACAAACACACCTTCCTTCAATTTTGCCTCCGATAGGCATGGACATTTGGTGACCAAGTATTTGAAGCATTCTCCATCTCTTGGAAGTGATTTTGCAAATTGCTTCATCAATCCCAATTTTATGTGGAGAGGTGGTAGAAGAACTTTATGGGAAGGAACCAAAGTTTCTCGCAGGACATTTTTTAACCGACTGTTAGCACCCTCAGCTGCCAACTCTTCTTGGTCCAGTGATTTTGTCGGTCTCGACTATCCCATAGACACAGAAAACAAGGGTAATTGGTATACCCAGCTTGTTGCCCGAGCAGCATGCACAAGACCTTCAAGTCCCCACACACTTGCCAACCATGATCTTCATATTTATGTTTACGAAGAACCAATTCCAAGTTCTCGTAGGTTTCCTTCAAGTGTATGGAATGACCTACAGGTATGGAAGCATAAAAATCATTGTGGAGTAAAACTGCTTTGAGACTTCTTTTTGAAGAATCTATAAAAGACGCCATTGCTCTGAATCATATTGGATTTTAAATTGACCCATCAGACCTTCGACATCGATGCAATAAACCAACTTGTCTTCCTGGGTGAAGTAAGGAACAAACTCCTTTTCACGATGTCTGAACCATGGAGATAACACTCCTGGCAACAATAAATTCTTGCTTTTCAGCCTTGATCCGAGTAACTCAGTGGCATCTTTGGGAAGATTCAAGTCTCTTACCAAATCATTCATCTCCTCCTGAGAAAACCATTTTGGTCTTATCATCTTCAAAGTCAGAACTTGATTCATCATCTGGTTCAGGTATGACTTCACCTTCATTGGAGCTAGGTATCTCTTCCAAGGTAGCAGGGGGCTTGGGTACTGGTATATCTGTGCCATGGGGGATGAGATGAATTGCTGAGTGAAGATTGGGGTATGAAATGGAATGCTTCCATTTGGAATTAAACCCTTTCACATCACATGAACAAAAGTAACAGTCATCACTATGGTTCTTTTGCTCTTGCCATACCATAGGAATCCCATAATGGAAAGATTTTTTCTTACCCCTGCACCAGTTTTGGAGATCCTCAACACACCGTTTGCACACTTTATGAGGTGCCAAAACTTTATCTTGATCTCCAATTTTTAGTCCAAAGTATGCAAAGTATACTTTTTTCACAAAGTCTGCAATATTCTGCTGTTGCTTCAACACTGTATATTCACAGTGAAACAAAAACTGTCTGGCGAAATAATACAATTTCACGGAGCCATAACATAACGGTTGAAGAATGACAAGCTAACATGAATTACGATGAAAAAGTGTGAACAGCCTACAACCAAGAACCTGATGATGATTCGTGCACAAGTGTGGCATGCAGGAGAGAGCAGCTCTGTGTCTGTACACGAGACGTCACAGTGCTGGTTGTGCCCCCTGCACTGACCGGAGATGCTGCTATCTGCCCTGTGTCTTCCTCCCACTGGATTCTTCAGGAAAGATTAACCTCTTCTACCATTAGAAGCACATACTTAAAACTTGCTTAGCTTATGTATATATTGCTGACCATCAGATTTACAGTGCTATATTTTTTTTACATAACTCAGACAAAGCCTTTAAGGTTTTTTTGGCATTTTATATCTTAAATGCACTTATGTGAATTAATTAATAGTAATTTGGACTTTAAATTTGGTTAAAAACCCATAATATAAAAAAAATACCAAAAATTTAAAAAATGATAAATTTGAAGACAATTTTGCATGTTGTGGCAAAGCATGTCGTCTAGGAGTTTTTTCAATATTTTATTTGTTTTCAGCACATCAAAATACATGGAAATTAGATGAAAATAATCAAACAGCTTTTTAGTCGCGGAACTGTCTAATGATTTTCTAGAATTTATAGAAGTTCCTTTCATAACTACAATGTTGTATAAGAAAGCCAAACCATTCCATAAATACCCGTGACTTTTATTTCAGTAAAGATGTAAATTAATCTAATTGAAATCAATCAAACTATAATTACCCACTTACAGAATACCAAAGAACTTTAAATACAAATCACAATGGTATAGCTTATATAATGCATAAACATCATAAAGAATTATATGATGATGCCAAAGATTCTCTGAGATAATGTCAAATGTTTTGTGAAATGTCTGTATAAATATTTAAGCATATCTAGCTACTTAGAAGCTAATCTTGCAAATAATCTGCTAGCAGCTCTGCAGATGTTTTCTCTCTCAGCTTTGTAATTCAGACTTCTCATTTATCTGAAACATGTCATGGTAAATTTAGTAGCTGACATTTAATTCACTTTTCATTTTACCCAGAGTTGCAAGACACATTCATCATTTTGCTTATTTGGATACAAATTTAGACTGGTTGTAGAAATAGCATCATTTCAATAATCCATGCATGTGTGGTGAAGTATATAAAGCAAAGTGTAAATTATAAAAGGCACTTAATCTTGAACTGTCAAATATCTATCTGTCTAGTGATATTAGTTCTTATTCTATTTGGTTTCCAGACCCTGATTGATAAGAATGTGATACTTTATCACAACATTTCATGATTTTAAAAATCTGCGGTACATTTTGCTACAAACTGCTCTGTTTTTTTTACACTCTTCTAGCTGCTTATATCTGGAAGGGACTGCAAATGGTACTGACATAGCATAGTGATTATAACGTTTGCCTGACATGCAGCTACTAATGTGAAAGTTTTCAGTATTGTTTTGAGAACTCTTGTGATTTAATGATTAAGGAGTATGACCAGAGAGAGATGCTACTCCACCCTCATCTACAGAATCTCATTTAATACTTTGAGCCAGTTGCTTTTTCTCAACCAAACCTACCACAAGATATGGAAAAGAAAATAGGCTTTGTACAGCATTTAGAGATAAGCACATAGGAAATAAAAATACTGAATACTAGATCTACCCTTCATATGTTTGTGCAACACTGTATAAATGTGGAAAACCATAATCTTTTTGGAGAATAATACTACTTTCCCCTAGATTAAATATACAATCAAAGCTATCACATCCTTCTCCTTATAGTTGTTATCTGAACCTACTCATTTTTGAGGATTCGTTTAAAGTTTTGCATTGGGCATCATTTTTTCTATAGACCTATATACATCTATATTTCTTATTTTCTACCTAGGGTTGTTGTTTGGGGGTCTTTTTGTTTTGTCCCCCCCCCCCAAATTGTAAAGGCATACAGAAAAATGCACTGCTTCAGTACTTTTATAATTCTTTTTTTTGGGGGGGGGGTTAAATTTTGGCACACCAGAAATAAAGAAAATGATTTGTTAATTTGGATTTATGTAGCTTATTTTAACATTCTAATATGTTACATTCTAATATAGTATCTGTTATCTTTACTGTGAATCATGTCATGGAAATGCCTGGAATAAATGTATGACTTCAGGCCTAAAAGGGAAGAATGGTATATAACACTTTTCAAAACTGCAAACTATTTGATAACTAGTTTAAGTTCACACCTAGTTTTTGCAATATTGTGAAGAACATTTTGTATGAAGTTGTGTAATAATCACCACTTTCACATCAGCCAATGTGATGATACAAATACTTATGATACACATCACAGCATTCACAGGCACAAGAGAGAAAGCTACATGTGCAACTTAAAAACAAGCCTAGTTAAAAATTCTGCAGGTCCATTTAAGAAGACCTATTAAGAAAATTGCCTTTAGGGCATTATGTGATTCCAGAAGGAAGTGTAACTTTATAATAATAATTTAAAAACTTTTAATTACAGACAGTCTGGGTAGTATTATTTCAGCTTGGCAAGAAGTTATAAAAGTTTTTGTCATAACAAAATAAGATAAAAAAACAAGTCAATTTGCTCTGAATTTTTTGAAGCTGCATCCAGAAATGTGACAGCTTCATGTTGCAAGAAGAAGCTTGAATCCCTAGTTCAGAGTTTTTGGTGGTAAAGGCTGCTAAGCTGGAATATTGTATCCTTTCCTCCATGGTGGTTTTAAACGTTTTCTATAGATGTTAAGCCTACCTGAGGCTTAATATTCCTTTTTCTTTGCCCAGGTGACAAGAAATTGTACTACTTTATTTTGATGGATTGACATTAGGTTTCAGTGATTACATTTTGGGATGGATGGCTGAATGGATGGGTTAAGTGGATTTTCCACATTCATCATTTTGTTGTTTAGATCTTTGCAGCATGCCTGAACTGGTATGGTCAGAACAGTGTTAGACCAATATCTTTATTATCCTATAGCTTATATAAGCAGTACATACATACATATATGAACAATAGGAATTATTTCGATATATACAAAAGCATTCATTTTTGGGACTACAGTCAGGCATAAATATAAACACAATTTTAAAAAAGAATCCCAATCATCATGGAATCGAAGTTGGAAAGAACCATTTAGGCTGGCTGGGGAATTCTGAGAGTAGAAGTTGAATGTTGAATGTTGATTTTATTTATATGCCGCCCTTTCCCCCCGAAGGGGACTCAGGGCGGCTCACAACTCAACCAGGGAAGGGGGATACAAACAAAGAATTTAAAATGACATAAAAAAACAATGCATAATTAAAACACAACAGTCATACCAATTCGAGACGGGGGCAACAGTTCTTTAGCCCCAGGCCTGTCGGAGCAGCCAGGGTTTAAGTGCTTTGCGGAAGGCCTGGAGGGTGGTGAGGGTTCGAATCTCCACGGGGAGTTCGTTCCAGAGGGTCGGAGCAGCCACAGAGAAGTCCACATATCTTAAAATTGCAGAGGTGGAAAAATCACGTTCCATTCCTTTTTGACTGCAGCAATCCAAATGAAAGCCAGCCTCCACTTGGTCATGTCTAACGAAGGAAAGCCCAAAAATTCTTTGGGTAATTTGATTCCTCTATCAAATTGGAAGCCTTTTCAGTCAGAACCATCCTTTTGCCTATTGAATAAGTTTTATCTGAGCTTGCTTAGTTTACCCTAACTAAGTTCAAAAGATGCTCTATTATCAGGTACTATGATTCATCATACAAATACAATGTCTTTCCAAATATTTTGCTGATCTGTCAAGGAGCCTGGGAAGACCAGAATTATTTTCTTAGTGTTTTGCTGCAGCCATTTTGTGGAAGAAAAGATAACCAAATGAGGTTTTTATTGATCACATGTGCCTATCCATGCTCCAAAATAACGTGGATCTCTATGCATTCTGAAACTGGGCAATACATTTCAATATGATATCCCAAAGGATTAATGTTATTACGGTCAATGCAAAGAGATGACTGGTGACATTTCAATATGCGCTCCCCAATGCATGAGAAATGTAATCATTAGGTCTACGGGTATTTGAAGCTGTCTCTTTTGCTTTTTAGTTACAGGTAGCTATTGATATAGAACGATTCTAGCATTTTTGCACTTTGCAATATGTAAGTGATGGTATATTACAGAGCATCCACTGAGTAGGTTCCCTATGCACTTATTGCTGGAGCAATCTCCTCCTATTATGGTATAAATTGGAGCGAGATTTTGAGAGAAGCCAGTGGGAGTTACTTGCGTAAACCCTTTAAGGTGTTTTGAAAATCCCATCCACAAATGTTAAGTAGTCCCCATATATTCCAACTTCAAAACAGTGTGATAGGCAACCCCAAACTGCTCACTGAAGGGAGACGGGAGAAGGATGTCTGATACTGATAATAGACTACTTAGAGGAAAGGGCTCCTGCCATCCAGAATATGATAATACCTGCATTCACAAGAACGAGTGATGAGCCTCTAGCATTTACCAGCTGTAATGCTGAACAGATTACACAGACAAATCAGGGGTAAAAAAGTAATAGGCTTTCACCTCATAGCAAGAAACACCTAGGTTCAGGAAAAGGAAATATGTATTAAGAGAGCAGGTTAAAAACTGACATTACCCCTGACGTTCATGAAATCTAAATTATAAGCAGGGTGTTAAGTTATTATAATGTATTTATTTATTGCCACGATTGCTTTCATATTTAACTGATTCGGCCCATCTTGAGACTCGTTTTAAAATGCACCACCTTGTCCATCTTTTCCATTTTCATATGAAAAACAGGAAAGCAAAAACTAATTTACGCAGGGAAACACATCGACTGTTTGCCCGTTTATCTCTTACAGACCACCCCTCAGTCCAATGTTGACAGTACATGATATTCCATTAATCTGCCTAATGAAAATTTAACCAGTGTTATAAACAAATAATTGGCTATTATCCTCTCAAAGATCCCGAATAAATTACTTCTACTTATCCCTCCTCCTTCCCTCTACTCAAAAGCCAGCTTTTTTCTGTACTGGTGATACAAAAACTGCTGTCTGCCTCTTCCTGCTGCAGCTGCTGTCAGGGAAAAGTGCTGAGATAGAGGCAGGCTTTCGTGAGGGGAAAGCAAACATCTGCATTCCTTCTTTTAGTAGCGTCAAAATCCTTTTGGAAAGCTGAACTGACGTTTCAGAGCCAGTGTTTCTTTCGCATTTTTTTCTTCTGAGCCTGTCTTCTAATTTCTGATACAATATGCCAAAAACTCTCTGAAGCAACTCAAGAATCATGTCTTCTAGCGCCCTTCTGTTCTTCAACATCCCAAAAGGATGGTATATTTCTTCATGAAGAATAATCAAAATTAAACAAACTTAGGAGGCACGTTGCTATTTCAGAACATAAAGGTAACAGTAAAGGAGTCCCTGTAGATTTTACTCTGCTAGTTTACTACTTTACTTTACTCGTCATTGTAGACTATCGGAGGCAGTGCTCATCTCCGTTTCAAGGCCATTGAGCCAGCACTGTCCAAAGACATTTCTGTGGTCAGGTGGCCAGCATGACATCCTGGAGTGCTGTTACCCTCCCACCGAAGTGTTATTTATTTATTTACTTGCATTTGCATTGGTTGAAACTGCTAGATTGACAAGAGCTGGGGCAAGGACGGGAGCTCACCCCATTGCTGGTGTTTGGTCTTCCAGCCAACAAGCCTGGTGTCTTAAATGCTGAGCCACCACGCTGCCCCATTTCTGAACATAGAACCTAAAAAATGGATTGTACATATGAACTACCTCCCCCAGAGAAAGAATCAGAACATGCTTTGAGTGCAGATACCTTTGCCTTCATCTCTGGCATCTCCAGTTGGAGCAGTTAGGTATGAAATCAAAACCAAGGAATGTTTGTTCTGCATTTTGTAGATAACATTAGATATATAGCCACAACCATTGTTTGTAGGTCACACTTTAAGTTTTTAGTGTATGGGGTTACAGAAGGTAGGATAATGTTGCAAGTTGAGAATGGGTTATTATTACAGTTTTGATGGGAATATTGAGGGATTTTTTTTCTTTAAAAGAATATTTTACGAACAATCCAGAATAGTATTGTTTCTGCACCTACAAATTGCAACAAGTTACAGTGCAATTTTTTAACAGCTGTGATCAGAAGGTGTTCCAAAGATCACAAAGAAGTTTAGGGATGCAAGAGACTCTGAAGCCCCATGTTTTCTAGTCCACAGCTGATAACATGTGCATAGAAATTGACTTGATACCAAGCCATTTCCTAAATTAGTCAGGTATGTTTTGCCTTTCAGTATTATTTCTAAACTGGGTCAATGAACCATTCAGTTCACCATGAGTTTTCATGGTGGTGCAGGAGAATAAAATTCCCAATGGTGTTCCAACTGTTATATCAACATATAGTAATAAATACTCTATTTTCTTTCTTTTTATCTTTCTTTCCCTTTTTATCCCTTTATTCCTCAGACTTTTAGCTATCACAAAACCCTGCAGTTAGGTGATTGCAATTTCTCATATTCCTTGCTGGCTTTTCACTAGAAAACTTCCCACAAATCCCATGTGGAAGCTGGTAGAAATTTGGAAGTGACAAGTCACACGAGATCCTCATTTAATGCAATCCTCACTTAACAACTGAAACCGGGCCTTTCATAATTGTTGTCTCTAAGTAATGTGGTCATGTGATGTCATGCTTTATGTTTCTCAGTGATAGTAATCTAGTTCTAATTGCCATAATAATCCAAGATGTACCTATAATGCATATTATTTGGAAACATTGTTCACTGTATTGAGTACCAGGAACTATCCAGAATCAGATATAAATAACTAATGTTTTACTGCCTTTAAATGCATTTGCAAATATGTACAAACTTGAAGATGGTCAGGATCAGTAGCAATACTTACATGAAGTGGGTCATACTACTTACATACGACAAGCCTGGTATTGGTACAGGATCAGTACCAATACGTTCATGTACATTTTATAGAATCAGGAATGGAAGGAGATAGATTATTATTCAGGATCTGGTGGTTGATTTGTAGCTAAATAGAATTATTTCATCCAAGAATCCTGTACAGTTAGTCCTCCACTGACTGCAACAATTGAGACCAAAATTTCTGCTAAGCAAAGGACCTGTTAAGTGAGTTTTGCTCCACTTTACAATTTGTTGCCACAATTGTTTTGAATCACTACAGTTGTTACATGAATCTTGTGATTGTTAAGCGAATCTGGCTTTCCTTATTGACTTTGCTTGTTGTAAACCAGCTAGGAAAGCTACAAATGGTGATCACATGATCCCTGGATGGTCCAACTGTTGTAAATATATGTCAATTGTCAAGTATCCAAGTTTTGATCACGTTACCATGGGGATATTACAATGGTCATAAGTGTGAAAACTGGTCATAAGTCATTTTTCCATGCCATCATAATTTTGAATGGTCACTCAATGAATGGTTTTAAGTCAAGGACTGCCCATTTGCTAATTATTATATGAACACTTTTTATAATTAAAATAACATTTAGTTGCTTTATATCCAGAAAAAAGAAAGCTTGTAAAATGACTGTTGAAAGATGTTGTCTCCATATATTTTCAACTGCTTTCTTTGTATTGAGAACACAATAATTAGAACACAGGACTGCAGGCTATTTCTGCTGCCTACTGCCTGCTTGCAATTTGGCAGTTCGAATCCCAGTAGGCTCAAGGTTGACTCAGCCTTCCATCCTTCCGAGGTGGGTAAAATAAGGACCCAGATTGTTGGGGGCAATATGCTGACTCTGTAAACTGCTTAGAGAGGTCTGTAAAGCATTGTAAAGCGGTATATAAGTCTAAGTGCTAGTGCTATTGCTAATGTTTCCTGAAAATCAAGATTCCAGAAATGCATAGATGTTGAGACTGAGGGATGTGTAAATTATGCCTCTTACTCATTGTCTATAAGCATATAGCCTTCTTCTTTTTTTCTTTTTTTTCTTTTTACCAATCTATTCTTTGGGAAAAAAAAAACTTTAATTATTTCCCCCCAAAAAGAGAGAAGCTATTGTTATTCATAAATAACAGAAAGGAAAAATTAGTATATGAATTCAATTAGGTTGCGCAATCATGATCCCTTTAACAAAAGCCACAAAAAAGCAATGTCTGTATTTCCACAGATTAATAAGGCCAAAAAAAATTGTCAGAGTCTAGGTTGTCAGTGAATGAGTAACATGCTGGTACATTCTGCCTCATTTATTTTTGCTGTATCACTTCCAAGTTTGTTCAGCTAAAAATTGCAATAAAAAAAGATGAGTGAGAAGTTAAGAACCAGAATAGGCTTCTGATCTGAGGTTCTCATAAAGAATTTTAGCTTCCCCATTCCATGAAAAAAAAATAAAGCTAATATGTGTATAGATTTGATATCTTTACAATGTTTGTGTGTAATGTTTATTATTTATATTAGATACATTTACTAAAAATTTTGTAAGCCGCCCGGAGTCCTTCGGGATTGGGCGGCATATAAATGTGTTTAATAAATAAATAAATAAAAATCTGCCAGAAGTATCCTAATTTTCTTTTTAAAAAAAGAAAGAAGTCCTGGAATCGTGAATTGATGCATTTCCCTTCCGTTAGGAACCAGATTAAAGACAAGAATAGGCCTTGGCATCCTATATGTTTAGTTCCAGACCATTGTTTATTTTATAAACATATGTGTTCGGCTGCTTCAGCTTCTAGTTATGATAGCTGAGTAGTCATAACCAGTGGTTTTTCCACTTTTTTGTATAAATACTGATCTCTCATTGTTAACATAGTTAAAAGCATATGTTATAGTCAGAGGTGCAAAACCACAAATGCAAAAGGGATATTTTGTATAGTTCAGTTTTCTCCTGAAAAGCATTTGGCAGGAAGAAAGAGTGCCATAGCTGATGCATGGGATCTCCAAAGTTTGAACATTAGCAATGCAATACAGCTAAATGTAAAAGAGATCTGCCTTAAAACAATATCTGTTCTTTTTCAAATTAAGGCATAAATAAGATTTTTAGCATACTGGCAAATGAATTCTTCCCATTATAATTTCATTAAAATAAGCATATCCTATCTTTTAACAAGAGCTGACATATGCTTACACAGATACTACACACCCTGTAACCTAATCTGCTAGCCATCTTGAAGCAATTAACTCCTTCTAATCTTCAACTAACAAAGCCCACCATGCGAAATGCCCCTGGAGACCATCCGTCTAAAGGCCTTGGTGAGCTCTCTTCCAACTGATTCTCTATTATTCAACATGTAGGAGCCAGCGAGAGTGTTTAGAGAGCAGAGATTCATTTGAAACAACAAAGATGAATCATTCCCGATCATAAGATCTTCATTAACTCCTTATTTCTCTACTAATTAACACAAAAGGAATGACTTGTCTGCTTGACAGGCAGTGAATGACCCACAGCTCTGTGGTTAATGGGATGCAAATGACACATAATGAGGCTCTCTAGCTGCTGGCTGGGCAGTTGGCCTACCTGGTTTTCTCTAAATTCAAACAAAGATAGACTGGAAAACAATTCATCCTACATTTGAGGGTTTGAAGCCACCCGTTTCCATTTTCTGTTGTGTATACACTGAACACATACACACATATGAACTTATTCTAATTGATGAGTTCAATAAACCTATATTGACCTAGATGTAATATGGAAACATAGTGCCAAATCCTGACATTGTGCAGAATCCGTGTGTGTGTGTGTGTGTGTGTGTGTGTGTGTGAGAGAGAGAGAGAGAGAGAGAGAGAGAGAGAGAGAGAGAGAGAGAGAGAGAGAGAGAGAGATACACACACACACACACACACACACACACAGAGAATAATCATTCAGTGATGGACAGAGGCAGTTTCCATATGTGACATATCAATACATAAAATGATTTGTATGTGTGTGTGTGTGTGTGTGTGTGTGTGTGTGTGTGTGTGTGTGTGTGTGTGTGTGTGTTTATTTGTGCTGATAAATAAATAAAGGGAGACTAGTATAGATCTATTTCAAGCTATTTAGCTCTCATCAGCTAGCCATACCCTTACTGGGATTTAAACCTGGGCTATATTACATATTAGGCAAACTTCTTAGCCATTAGGCCACAGGCTCTTATCTGTTATCAGCGAAGCCAGGGTGACACAAATATAACAAAGGCAACAGTAAAAATATTGGGTTTCTGTCGTGATGGACTCTTGTGACGAGCCGATAGACAGATGATGGAAGCAGTTGGCTTCCTCCCATAATTGGGGCTTACCAGGGGTTGTAATATATATATATATATAATTTTTTAATTTTTTTTAATTTTTTTTAATTTTTATTCTTTTTTCTTATTTTTTTTTAATTGTGTTCAAGGTTTTTATTTTCCATTTTTTTCATTTTCATCCACTCACATATATACTGTGCATAGCCGGAGCCATACAACATTACACAATAATCGCAGCAATTCCTCTTATCAATAATAGCCCAAAAAATAGAAACCCAATATGCATCTTCCACTCTTCGTACACCTCTTTCTTCCACCCCCCTCCAACTTACTATCTTCCCTCCGTCATCCCCCTCTACCCTACTTCCCCTCCCCCTCTACCACTCCTCTCTCCCGATCCACTCCCTCCCTTCCTTCTCACCCTCCCTCCCATCCTCTCTCCCACCTTCTCTACCCATCTTTCTTCTATCCCACATGATTTGTATATATTATATGCATATATATTCCAGTTCTATTAAACGTAATTACCCAAATGTCTTTTTGTAAACATATGTCTTAAAATTTTAGTTAATAGTGAAAACGTTTTTTTATTTTTTTATCAAATAGTCTGTCCATGAACTGAAATCTTCTCTATATAGTTTAAAACAACTAAGCAACAGGGAATGTTCTTTTTAAGTAATGTTTGAGAATTTAGGAGGTCAGCAGAAAGCTCTAAAGAGCATCCAAATGTCTTTGGTATATGAAAACCTTTTTTATTATCAGGTTTTATGAATAAAACATGCAGTATTGACTATAGATTGACTATCATTCTGTGCAACATACACATCTCATTTCCTTTTACTATGGACTGCTTCTAAAAATCCCATGCATATATGGCTGTTTCCCAGGGGTGGGTTTCAACCGGTTCGCGGCGATCCCTGCAAACCGGTTGGTCGGCGAATCCGGAAGTAAGTAACTTCCGGGAACGGCGAAGGGCCCGCTCGCCCGCCCGTGCTCCTTACCCGGTTTTGATGAGTTCTGCGCTTCCACGCATGTGCAGGATGCATACAGCGCCTGCGCGATCCTCCAGGAGCAGCTGGAGCATCGCACAGATGCTAGTACGCATGCGTGCACCGCGCGCGTGCACGAGGACACTGCCGGCCCTGTTCCAACCGAATCGGTTGGAACGGGGCGAGAAACCCACCCCTGGTGTTTCCCCAGACTGGGAAATAATTCTTGTCAGTCAGTAACATCTTTTGAGAAAAAAATAGGACCCTAAAATAAGAAAGGTGTTTTATAATAATAATGGTTTCTTTATAATATGCTTTTTGTGCACTATATCTACGTTAGAGTGATGTTTTAAAAATCTTAAAGAATAACTTTACTAGCACTTTCCCCCACAATTTATCGAACATCCACCTGCATTTCTAATAACAGCTTTTCAAATACGATAAAGTAAAATTATTGTTTTGAAGTTTTTCTGCTGTGTTATGATTTTATTTAAAAACACTAGAATAAATTTCAGTAGTCTTTAAAGATATTGCTTTCCACATATGAAAAATTTGAAATTTAAAATTCTGAATGCAAATTCTGACAATGTTTTTCTTTACCATAAACATTTTAAAAAAGAGATGGGTTTTTTTAAGGGTTTGGATATATATGGATAAGACAGATTTATTAATTATATATGGATCCTGTCTTATTTCATAGAATCTAAATGTTGATAGTAATGTAACATTAACCATTAAAAAGTCATGCCATACTAATCTTATCTCTCCCCCCGCTTTTTTTTAAAACCAAATTAATAGCTAAAGAGATTAAAAGAATTCCAGGAATATAAGCATACTTTGACCTCAACAAAACATTCAGCAGAATCTTTCCTGATATCCTCATTAAGAAAATAATTGATTGATTGAACAAAATGTATATGGCAGCCCAACTCACTCTCATTGACTCTAGGCAGCTTACACAAATAAAAAACTTCAATATAAAAACAATAAATAGCAATAAATGATAAATGTTAACAGTGAAAAATATGGAAATAATGATGAACTGTGCAAAAGAAAGAGATTTTGAATGTGCAAGTAAGCTGGTTGACATACAAACTGCATATAGAAAAAGAAAATATGATATTAAAATTTACAAGAAGGGAATACTGCAACAACAGATAATTCAAACATGTGAAATATGTTTTATCAATATTGTATTACTTTATACAAATATCAAGAAATTTCCTTGGAAAAAGTGGATGAATATTAACATAAACAAAATTTACCAAATGAGAGAATCAGAGTGCTAGTCGTTACTTTTAAAGCCCTACATGGTATCGGACCTGGCTACCTGAGAGACCGCCTCCTGCCAATTACCTCCCAAAGACCTATTAGATCGCACAGTCTAGGCTTCCTCCGGATTCCATCTGCCGGCCAATGTCGGCTGGCGACCCGAGGGAGGGCCTTCTCTGTTGCTGCTCCGGCCCTTTGGAACGATCTCCCCGTTGAGATCCAGACCCTTACTACCCTTCCGGCCTTTCGCAAAGCGACCAAGACCTGGCTGTTCTGGCAGGCCTAGGGCTGTTGAATTATCCAGCCCATCCAAAGTTATGACTGTTGTTGTATTTTTAATTGTTGCTTTTTATTTTTATATCCTCCCCCTTTATTTGTAAGCCGCCCTGAGTCTTCCGAGAGTGGGCGGCATACAAGTTAATTAAATAAAATAAATAAATAAATTTTGAATGAATCTATAAAAAAAAGACAGCTGTGAGAAGTTGTCCAAGGCTAAACTAGGAAAGGTACCAGATCCAGATGGATTGCTGGCCTCTTACTATAATGTTCTGAGGTTGAACTTTGACAACTAGGAGCCGAGGTGGCGCAGTGGTTAAATGCAGCACTGCAGGCTACTTCAGCTGACTGCAGTTCTGCAGTTCGGCTGTTCAAATTTCACCGGCTCAGGGTTAACTCAGCTTTCCATCCTTCCGAGGTGGGTAAAACGAGGACCCGGATTGTTGTTGGGGGCAATATGCTGACTCTGTAACCCGCTTAGAGAGGGCTGAAAGCCCTATAAAGTGGTATATAAGTCTAACTGCTATTGCTAACTGCTAACTTTTACAACAATCAATAAATATTATTCTACACATTGGAAAGATTCCTGATAGTTGGAAAGAGATTAATACAGCATTCATATACTTAAAGAGGGACAAGATTGGAGTTAAGAAAAAATTATTGACCAATATTTTCTAATTGAATAACAAATATAAATTAAGAAGATGGCAGAAAAGCTGAAGATAATTTTTACAGGACTTTATTCATGAAAATCAATGGAGACTTTTATGAAAAAACAATAATATTATAATATTAGGAGCAACATAATGAAAAACAAACTGCATTGATACAGATAGTCCTTGACTTATAACCCCAATGGAACCCAAAATTTATGTTGCTAAGAAGATAGGTATTAAGTGATAGGTAACTGATATCTTAAGGACTACTCAAATGAGAGATATAAACGAGACTGGAAAAAATGGATTGATTATACTCAAAATAAATATGGGACTAAGAAATTCCAGATAGCATATGATTAAGATTAGGAAGGATATAAATTGTTTAGTGTTAGCCTAGCAAGGAGAAGCTAAGTTAAATTTAAAGATGTTATTAATTTCTTATTCTTTTTTCAAATATATTTTAAACTGTTTTTGTTAAAGATTTATGCCGAGTATTGGTTCTGGGAAGTCAGAGGAGGGAAGGTTGGGGGGGAGCTGGGGGGGAGCTGGGTGGGAGGGAGGGAAGTATATTAGGCTTGAGGAGGGGTGTTAGGTTTTAAAATAATATGATTGTACATGTATACTGTTTTCTCTTATTTTCTCTTTAAAACTAAGATATGTTATGTATATTGAAATGGAAGTATAAATACCATCAACACAGAATGGAGTTTGCTCAGAAGCTGAAATACACCAAGTGAATGAGAGGAAGAGTGGGAAGCAGAGGAGAGAAGAAAGATAGGAAGAGAGGGATAGGAGAGAGGGCAAGGGGGGGAAGATGAGGAGAATAAGGAGGAGTGGAAAGAGGAGAGAGGAGAAGGAGAAAGGAGGAGAAGTAGAGTAGAAAAGGATGATGGATGGAAGAAAGGAAGTAGGGAGGGGGAGGAGACAGGCAGAAAAAAGGGGTGGATAAGGCATAAACAGGATGAATGGAGAGCAGAGGAGCCAATAATTGGTTTTCATTTTTTTTAATTTCTTTTTTCCCCCCGGGAGTTGATGGCAAGAAGAACTGATGTAATTAATAATTAGTACAATATGATATTGGCTATGCAATAGTATACATGTGATTATATGTTATGAAAATGGAAAATAAAAAAGTTTTGCTTAAAAAAAAAAGTGATAGGTACCCCATTTTATGAACATTTTGCCATAGTTCTTAAGTGAATAACACGGTTGTAAAATCTGGCTTCCCCTTGATTTTGCTTGTCAGAAGATCATAAAGGATGGTTGCATAATCCTGGAATATTGCAACTGTCATAAATATGAGCTATCTGCCAAGCATACAAAAGTTGATCACATGACCATGAGGATGCTGCAATGGTTTTAAGTGTGAAAAATGGTTATGTCAGTTTTTTCAGTGTCTTTGAAACTTTGAACAGTCACTAAATGAAAAGTTGTTAAGTTGACGACTACTTACGGTATATTCCTAGATGCAGAGAATTCTCTTCTGACACTTCAAATTGGATTTTTGTCTTTAGAGCTCTGAAATATATGAAACCTTGGAAATAAGTTTATTAAATGGATAAGATTCATTTATATTACTCAAAAAGCACAAACAATTGATAATGGATAACTAACAGTATTTCATGAAATTCAAAAAGAGACAAGACAGGGGTATCTGCTGTCTTCACTTTTGTTCTTGAGCTACTGAATAGAGAGATAAGAAAAGATTAGAGAATCATTGGAGTTAAGATTAAAAGAAACGTATAGGCAGTGGTGGGATTCAGCCAGTTTGCACCTGTTTGGGAGAACCGGCTGTTAACTTTCTAAGCAGTTCAGAGAACCGGTTGTTGGAAGAAATCTCATTTTGTTTTTTTCCACTTTACAGGGCTAATCCTGTAAGGAAGGCAGGAAGGAAACATTCTGATGTTGTTTCTAGCCTAATCTTTATTGCCCTGCTTACAGAAACTGCCTCTCTGGTTAACCCTTATTACAGTTGTAACAGCTAAAGCGAAGTGCCCATCGCCCTGAGTGACATTGAGTTGGTCACGCCTACCTGGTCACATGACCACTGAGCAACGCCTACCTTTCTAGTCATTAGGGCAGAGAACCGGTTGTTAAATTATTTGAATCCCACTACTGCTTATAGGTTAAGGGTTTGTAGATGATTCAGTATTAGTTTTAGAAGAGCCATTAGAGGAAATGAAAACATCAAGGGGAAAATTAAATGACTTGATATTTTAGCAGGTCTTAAGAGTAATAATCAGAAGACAAAAATGTTAACGAAAGTATGAAGTTAGAAAATAAAATAGAACTGATGGAGAGAATTGGTTTTAAGATTGAGAAAAATATAAAATATTTGATAATTACTGTGACAAAAATTGAAATGTACGCTAATTTAATATAACTATGTAAAGATATGGAATGAAATTAAGAGGGAAATGTTTCGATGGGTGAAATTAAAATTGTCACTTTTGGGGATAATTTCTGTAATAAAAAAATGTTTTGCCAATATTTGGCAATAACAATTTTTTGATAAGTGAAGTACCATTTGAAGAATAGTAAAATATATAATTTAAATGTATATGACTAAGTTAAAATGAATTAAATATAGTGTTACAAGATGGAAAAACATCAACAGATTTATTTTTTTGTTTTCTCTTATTGCAGCAGGCAGTGACATAAACAAGTGACTAAAATTATTGGGAGATAGATTCAAGTTAGCTGTTGGGAAGAATTGTCATACAGAAAGCATGATTCAACTAGTGAAACATGCTACCTTATGATATAGTACATTTTCCTTTAGTGGACATCATTATGCATAGGTTTACAAGAGATGGGACTGAAAAACTTCAGTAAATCCTACACCAACTGTTGACTGGACTGGATGAATTCTGAGATCATTGCTACGATTCCATAAAGGAAATATAAACATGGTAAGATAAAATTTAACAAGCTTTATTATAGATGACTAAAATATAAATAAAATATTTTAGAAAAATGAAGTAAATGTGTAGAAATATTGCACTTCATTATTATAGGTGACTCAATTTTTTTAAAAAAATTGGAGAATAGTTTAAGGGCCAGATAGAAGAAAAGGTTTATGGAAACTGAAAATTACTCAATATTAGAACAAAAGAGGTTTTGTCCCACTTTGGAAATAAGTAAAAGATTTTTAAAAAGCCAGAATTAATTGTTTCACATTTAATGGGAGGAGTACACATCACCAGTGAGTTTTAATTCAATTAATCATCAGATTTGTTGGTCATTAGTCATAAGTAGCTAAAGATATAGGTGGAAGCAGTTGATTTGTATTGTTATATATTGATTCCTATTTTGTGATTGAAGAATTCTGGAATTTGATTTTCAACTTCTTCTGTATTCTGTTGAGAACAACGAGTATAAACTTTTGTGTTCAACCTGGTAGAAATTTTTTTCTTCAATATTAAGGAATAGATAAATTGTTAATATTTATACATTCTTCTTCAGATGAACTTTTCTTCATATGAACTTTCCTTTGATTGGTTGACGGATAAGATAAATACTGCAGAAAAAAGCATTTATTGCCCAGAGGATTACAAAAGACCTTTTTTGTGAATAAAAAGCAGAAGTCAGTTAATACTCAGATAATAGTACTGAGATTAAAATAATTGGATACAGTCAATAGAATAAAAAATATCCAGTGCTGTATCGGTAGTCCTTGACTTACAACCATTTGTTCAGCAACATTCAAAGATACGATCATGCTGAAAAATTGGATTTACACCTGTGCCTAAAATTATTGTTGTTGCAGCTTCCCCATGCTCAAAATCCAGGTGGTTGGCAGCCGACCCATAGTTACAATTTACAACTGCAGGGATGCTTCAACCTGCCTAACTCCTCCTCCCATCTATGCCCTTTTGTCCACCTGCGTCCTGTCTTATAATGCTCATTGAAGGAAGGCAGGCTCAAAAAGGAGACGGCAGAAGAATTGAAAACGAGTCAACAAAAACAGCAAAAAGGAGACAGCAAAGGCAGCAAGATACATCTGCTTCGGCCATAGTGGCTGGGCACAACTGTCACAAAACGAAAAAAAGAGACTGGAAAGTCCAATGCCACCCATTGGGATGTTTAAGGATGTCCGATATTTGAATTATATTTGAAGTGTGCATGTGTCATTTTTTACTTAGTTATTTCTGAATAAACTGGATTGCATTTCAGGCTTACATTAACTAAATGCAAATGAATCCCTATCGCTGAATAGCAATAGCAATAGCAGTTAGACTTATATACCACTTCATAGGGCTTTCAGCCCTCTCTAAGTGGTTTACAGAGTCAGCATATTGCCCCCACAGTCTGGGTCCTCATTTCACCCACCTCGTAAGGATGGAAGGCTGAGTCAACCTTGAGCCGGTGAGATTTGAACCGCTGAACTGCAGATAACAGTCAGCTGAAGTGGCCTGCAGTACTGCACCCTAACCACTGTGCCACTTCGGCTGAAGAAAAATGTTTATTATTGTTTATTAATAAGAAAAAAAAGAAAGTGGGCAACACATACTACATTAAAGTATGCCTTTAATGCATTAAAGTATACATTTTTATCATATATTTTGATCTCTAGAAAAATAACTTTGCAATGTTAAGAATCCATGTTTATCCTCTGTACTAAGGGCTCATACTATCAAATATGTCCATTTCAAATTTAAATGTTATTGTACTGTCTAGTCAAATTTTATTCCACTCTTGAGTTACACTTCAAAACATGGCATAGACAGGGTTAACATTTATTTCTCTCCATCTCTATGTTGTGTGTCCGTATGTATATGTATCTATGCACAAGTTGTGCAAAAGGATGTACGATTCTTCTGGACGGTTTCTCCTGAGGCATTTGAGGGATTAATGAAATGAAATTGTTTTCTGGACTTGCAGCAGTTTTTTATCATTAAAATCCATAATGTCCCACAGAAGTGAATATTGAAGCCATTTATTCAGCAGTCTCTCATTAATCGTTGGCCTTTGGGAAAATGTACCTTGATATAAGCAGGAATGATATTGTACTGAACTCAACCACAGAAAAATTAGGGCAATTTGGTGTCACTTGGAACATCATGACTCCATGAAAAGCAAATCTGAATGTTATCAATGAAACATCTGCTTTTCATGCTGTTATTTATATATACAAAACCATGGATAAATATATAGTGAACAAATTCACGGAATCATCAGTTTTCCAGATAATCTTTGGGTTAAGTACATTCCCACATTAAACTGATAATTATCCCTCTCTTAGCTTCCTTTATCCCCAGATACCACACAATCTGGCTTTGGCTTCATGTATTATTTATGGAGCCAAATTAATATGCAGATTCAGAAAAACTAAAAAACTCATAATTATTCATAAAGGGCTTTAAGGTTACTTAGTACATATTTATGAAACCTTTATGTTTGGTTAAGAAGTGTGATTGCAAGTATGATGGGAGGATATTGGGTGAGGTTAATTACAGGTATGAAGAGTCATCAAGAAACGATCAAAGTCTTTGAATGAAAATATTTGTCAGAATTTCTGGTTTATTTTTAAGAGAAACGAAGAACATCAATACCCTTACAAATATATTCAAGAATGGTTTGGCAAGGAGATTTGTATGTATAATGAAAATAACCACTGAGGGGAGAAAGATCTGGTTAGTTAACTGATTACAAAGAAAGCATATGATAGGCATTTGTTCTGTTTTTTGAAGTTCTGAACAGTCATTCCGTTGGCTTAAGCAAAGGCATTGAAACTTAGGAAAGTTTCAGTTATGTGCTTAGAGCCAGAGCCATGCTTTGTATAAGGAAAACACTTTCACAGTACATGTTGTCAAGAAATTTTGTATTGCATGAAACACACAGAAACCATGTCCAGGTCTCCTAAATACTGTCCCTTTCTTTTAGACCTAAGTCAGTGATGTTATCTTCTTCTGATAAGTTTCAAAAGCAAAAAAAGGACACCTGACTTTTTCTAACACACTCAACCTGAATCCATATTGGAAAAGAAAGCAGACACAATTCAATAGAATTGTAGAAAAGAATAGCAGAAACATATCATGTGAAACCCATCACTGTATTTTGTGGAAGACTATTTTCCATCACATAGAACACAGTTTATCCTATAATAAAAACTCATTGTGTTATGTATGGTAGGAAACACACAACTACCAAATCTGGTGAAGGGATTTTGCCTTATGTGTTTCTGCTGTGAAAAGGCCATTGCTTCAGTAGATTTTGAACATGGGTCAACGTTGCCAAACTGTAATCTCTTTCTGCTTGCCTACATTTATATAGAAATAATGAATAACATATTGGACCGAAGAATGAAAACTGATTGTACAAGGAAAATGCAAAAAAAACAATGTTGTTTTTGAGCATCTGATTTCATTACTGAAATATTTCTGGCATGGGCAAATATGAATTCATATTTTTTAAAAATGCTACATTGAGGAAAGGTGTTTGCTTTCATAGTTCATTTGCTTATTTAAATCTTTTTACTATGCTAAGCAGTTTTCCTATTTCATCAAATCAAAATCTATTCTCACTTTGTTATTGCTCCAATTAAACAGTATAAAGAGTGACACGTTACATTAGGACTGGCATCTGAGTTTGCTTACTTTTCTTTTCCTTTTTCTTTTTCCTCTTCTGTCTTTTAGATTGTAAGCACAAGGACTATTATTTTATTAGTTTTGTATAAGCTGTACTGGGAGACTTTCTGATGAATTCAGTAATTTGATACAATATTATAACAAACAGACAGTGACTGTAAGAGTATTTTACATCAGACCTTACATTGGATCATCTAAAGATGCCTCTTTGTTTCAGGTATTTAATTGGAATATTCAATTGTTGCAGCTCAAATATGTCATAATCATCATGGAAAACAAAGAGTATTTCAAAGCATTGCACGACTGACTACACAATAAAATAAGACATTTAGATTACAACACAATGTTGCTAAACGTTGAATTATGATACCTAAGACCCAAACCATCTTCCAGAGACTGAAATGTCTATTGTTGTAATGGAAGTAATGATTATTTTGGAAAAAGGGATGCAGATGTAGTCAATGATTATAAAGTTAACTCTCCTTTCTAGTGCAAAGTTATCCCTGTTAGAAGTTGCCCACTTGCACAGTGATTAAACTTAGAAAAATATATTTCCATTTGGATCAATCAAAAATCTAAATTTCTAGATTTAACTCCGGTATAAATAACAAAGGCCCAAATTGTGAGGAATACTAGTTTCATAATAAAGTAGTTTTTATTCAAGAGATAACAACACTCATCTTTGTCTTATAAGGGTCTGTTTTGTAAGCACATGCCATATCAAATAATTGTAGAAAGACTGAGGATTGAGGAACAGATCAATGAGATATAAAGTTTTTTAAAATCCACAATATTTCTAAATAGAAGAGGAAAAAGAACCAGTCAAAATCTTCTGGGTTCCCATTAATAGTGGAGACAAGTAACTTTGCCTTCCTTATTTTTAATATATTTAGTTTAACAACAGAAATGAGAATTAAAACTTTAATTAAATTAAAAGATAGATGTGCTTGGGTTGTATAAAACTGAAGAATTGGAAAAATTCAGAAATTATTGACACATTAATAACCATAACATTGAATATAATGGAAATAATTTCACTTAAAAGAACACTGTGGTGAGATTTACACAGCGCTTCAAAATATTAACCGTAATTTATAAGCACAATGGTTGGGGTTAGCCCAAACCAATAAATAAATAAATAAATTTGTAATTAGATGGTTTGCGAATAATTGAATTTGTTCAGAAATAAAATATTTGTGAGAAATATATGTCATAGGCACTGAAAATGAATCTTGACGTTCCATGGAAAGAAAAGCTAAATAATGTCTTTGCTTTTCAGTTTCTCTATAACTTGACATTATAAACTCAAACCACAGAATATGTAAACTATACCAACAATATCATTTTAAGTTCAAGTCCATTGGATAGGATTTCAAAATGACAATCAGTATTAGTTTCAGTTATGTTTTAACCTAGTAAAATATCATAAATATTTTTGGCATATAAAAAGATTGTAATAAATTGTTATTTATCTTTGTTAAATGCCAAAGAACAAATTCATGGTGGAATCATGCTCATGTTGCTCATCCAGAACGTATGCAAATATAACCAAACTCAATATTTGTATCTATTGAGAGAGTCATGTAGAAATTAATCCCTTCACTGTTGCAAATCTTCAGACCTGCTCAAAGAATATGATATCTATATATTGATAATGCCAGAGGCAATAGCTGATGCACACACTATTAGAATTAAGGACTCTAGATATATTTGTCTAAATACAGGTAGTCCCTGACTTACAACAGTTCATTTAGTGACCATTCAAAGTTGCAATGGCCTTGAAAAAATTGACTTATGACTGTTTTTACCACTTATGATGGTTACAACATCCCCATGATCACATGATCAAAATTAGGATGCTTGGCAACTGGTTCATATTTATGATGGTTGCAGAATCCCAAGGTCATGTGATCACATTTTGCAACCTTCTGACAAGCAAAGCCAATGGGGAAGCCAGAGGATTCACTTAACAACTGTGTTACTACCTTAACAACTGCAATGATTCACTTAACAACTGTGACAAGAAAGGTCATAAAATGGGGCAAAATCTACTTAACAAATATCTCACTTAGCAACATAGGTTTTGAGCTCAATTGTGGTTATAAATTAGCAATAGCAGTGAGACTTATATACCGCTTCATAGGGCTTTCAGCCCTCTCTAAGCGGTTTACAGAGTCAGCATATTGCCCCCAACAACAATCCGGGTCCACATTTTACCCACCTTGGAAGGATGGAAGGCTGAGTCAACCCTGAGCTGGTGAGATTTGAACAGCCGAACTGCAGTCAGCTGAAGTAGCCTGCAGTGCTGCATTTAACCACTGCGCCACCTCGGCTCTTTTGAGACCTAGCTGTAATAGATCTGGATCCTAGTTCATTTGTGCAGAAGTTATGTCTACACTTTGAACATTTAGTTTTTACAATAAGAGAAAATCAGATAATATTCAGGAAAGAGAAGTACCAGTCTATTGTAGCAATTATTTAATATTATTCAGTGGAACATCATGGATTATAAATGATATAAACTCAGAGAAAAACATATGCTGGGACATTGGCTATTCATATTATGCTTGGTGAACCTTCTAATGTTTTCCTGTTTTGAAGAGAGAAGAAACAAGCAGATGGCTGTTTATCCTAATCTAGCAAGGCAGAATTTAATATGCTAACTTCAGATAGTAATAATATCAGTTTTTATGATTTTGTGCCACTGTTAAAACTTAAAACTGTTTGAGTAAAGTGACCTATACATCATTTAAAATAAATTATATGAGATAATGGTATTATTATGCTGTTAAAATATGCATGAACTAGTTGATGCAAAACATTATTTTCTTTCATTACTATGTCTTACATTTGCTAAGGCTGTGGTACAGTATGAAGAATTGGGCTTCCTAAACATTAGATCATAATTGCTTGTACCTTTATTTTTGTTTTCCCTGCAAATGCCTAGAAATATGCAGCACATCAGAAGGCTGAAGGATGCCAAAGGAGAACTGAAAATGCTATTCTATATTAGATGACATTCTGATCCATACATTAATATATTAGCACTAAATAAAGAAGCATTTATAATTCAATAGCTTGTGCATGTGCTTAACTTACTTCCACTGAAAACTCTGGGACTGGGAAAGCTTAATTTTCCCTTCATCGTATCTAAGAAATTAACAAATCATTACCAAAATTGACAGTTCGGGGCAAAAACTACATGTGACAATTAAATGCACCTTTTTCATTAAACAGACAAGATTTTTAAAATGCAAATTTTATCAGCTGACGGTGGCCAGCTGGAGCAGAAGAATAATTTAACTGTTTCCTCTCTTTCTCCCTTGGAAAGAAAAAAAAATGAAAACCAAGGTTTAAATCTGGGAAAGATGCACAAATCCTCATATCTGGTTTTATTCTATTAATAGGGGGAAACAGAGGTGGGTTCCTACCAGTTCACACCTATTCGGTAGAACCGGTTCGAACCGGTTAGAAGAGGTTCCACCAGTGGACCCGGAAAGCAGGCCACACCTACAGAAGAGGTTCCAAAAAATTTTGAAACCCACCACTGGTCCTTGGATATGATTATTCTACACTATCATGCTCACATTTATAAAACTCAGGCCCTCTGTGAAAGGTAAGGATGACTACTGCGTTTGTAGTGTAATCAGAACATTGCGTGTGTTGAAGTTGTTTTAACGCAAACCAAAGATGCCTTTTTAAAAACAAGTTTACACCATATTCTTATGCATGCCAGTGCTGTGTGTGAGGTAATTTAAGGTGGTTCTGACAAGTGTCATCAGCATCTTCATATCCGGTCACATGGGCGGTAAGCCACTCCCATCCAGTCACATGGGCGGCAAGCCACTCCCACAAAGGAGGTCACACCCACAGAGTAGGTTCGAACAATTTTTGAAACCCACCACTGGTGTTTTAGGGGTGATTCTAATGAAGAAAATATAAATGAAGAAATTGAAGCAAAAATGTTAAAGATTTTGAAACTAAATCAATAAAAGCAGAGACAAAGACATATCCCGCCCCCACAAAAAACCCCTTCTTGGTATTGTTTTATCTCTGATATTTTAGAGTCAGAGACCTGACAATTTTACAAAGACTCTTACAATCAACTTTAAAAATCTAATATAACACAGTCTGGAGTTTTTCGCAAACATTATCAATGTTTTTGAGTTCACAATCAAGCCTTTGACTGTTGACTCAGAGCATCTACTTTGGTTCATGCTGATGGCTATGTTTACACTTTGGAATCTATTATGCATAGGAAAAAAAATTAAGGATTAACTCCAACCTAGGTGCCACATATTTTCATGCAAAACTAAACAATAGGGTTATTTATTCATTTAATCATATAAATCAATTCCATATATTTGCCATCAGCACTACACTGAACAGCCCTGATTCTCTCTAAGGTCAAAATCAATATCATATTTCTCCCGACAGATTCTAGCTTTCATTGTTAACATGGTTAGCCTGGTTGGCATTCCATCAGCCTTAAGCTCACATACCAGGTTCTATGCATCCAGCATTATCTTTTCACATGGGTCATCTATTATATAACAGCTGAATCAAGATGAAAGGCTAAAACATTAGTCCTAGAAGACATACACTTCAAAGGATGGGCCTTTATAAGGAAAAGGTTTGATTTATTAATTGTTGCAGGGGAGGGCTGGATTCACAGGTGTTCTTTCTAAACCTTTGTAAACTTTGCTCTCAAACTGGTGTCTAAATCCTATCCAAGATACAAATTTGGGGACTCAACTCATATATTTTACACGTCTTTTTTTTTAGCTTATCAGATAAGTTAATACAATTTTTAAAAGCCCATAATAAAACCACTATTGCATAATAATTAGATTGGAAGTTTCATGATGTTATAGAAATAAATTCATGCAAAAATATAACAGATAGTAATAAATGCTACAGACCAGGGGTGTCAATCTCGATTTCATTCAGGGCCACATCAGGGTTGTGTTTGACCTTGAGTGGGGGCATGGCCAGCATGATGTCACTCGGGTCGGGGACCATCTGTGGTGGCCTGAGCGCTCTGCCAGTGAAAACAGGCTCCCAAGTGCTGTTTTGACTGCGAAGGCCTCTTGCAGCCCTCCACCAGTGAAAACGGAGTTTGGGAGTGCCACACGCAGCCCTCCCAAGCTCCATTTTCATTGGCAGAGACACTGTCCTTCACTCTTTTCAGAATGTCTCTGATGGCCAGATCTAAGCACCCTGTGGGTGTCAGCCCTTCTTCATTCAAAAATCAGGAAAGAAGACCACAGGACTCCATTGGTAGAAATCGAGTGTACTTTTACTAATTAATAATGAATAGAAGTGAAGCTAAGCTAAGTCTGGTTATTTAGGCGCGAAAGCAAATAATATATTGTATAATTCAGTCCCCTCCCCTTGGCATCCCGTGTACAGTCCAATCATAATTCTCCCAAATGTCAGGTGTGAGATAACTTTGAAAGGCATCACCAGGATGGAATGCTAGTCCATTGGCCTTGGCAGGAAACACTCCTCCTCCACATGCGCAGTAAGGTGGACAGTTCAAAATCTAGAATCTTCCTCCAGCACAACAATGAGTCCCCTCCCAAATACCATGCCCCCCTTCCCTGTTTCAATGGCAGCCGAAGCAGTAGCAAAGCGGAGGCCGACAGTGGGCCAGATCTGGCTCTTGGGCCTTGAGTTTGACTTTTGGTGATTAGCTGCTCCATTCAGAAATACTTAATTCATTTCTATTTGTCATGATTTTCTCTGATCAAATAAGCAAGCACCTAGAAAAATAGCACTGAATCAAGTATTTCTGAATGTATGGGCTAATCACAAAAACTATTTCTTCTTTTTCTTTGATAATCTGTTGCCTTATATTCCCACTTTTATTGTTTAGAACTAATCCAAAACATTGATGAGATGGAGAACTCATCCATACACAATTCACTGACCCAAAGTGATTTCCTCTTATCTCTTCTTGCCTTTCACTTCTCTCTTACAGCTGCCCATCTTAATATATTAATATTAATTTGTCAAACTGCACTTCATTCACCGTAAAGATCCCAATGCAACCTCAATCAATCACAATAGCAGCATGTCTTGATGATGACCAAGTGATCATTCATAATGTGTATTGTTTCTGTGTTGGAGAGAGGGGAAATGATCTTTCCCTCTACAACTGGGGTGTCAAGCTCGTGGCGGCAAGCTGGATGCATCACATGCTGGCCCTGCCCACTTTAGTAAAGGGGAAAAAATTTACCATGACGACATGAGTTTGACACTCCTGCTCTACAACTATATTCTAACAGGGACAAAGCATTAGAAACTATAGCCTCCAAACTTTAAACTCAGCTTCTAAACTAAATGCAAATCAACTTGTGATGTGAATGCACTGCAGTGAACAAAAAAAGAAACTATTTTAAGAATTGGAAATGTGGAATAAGGCAAATTGATTCATGGAATTAAATTTATTGCAGTGATAAGAAATTATGATGCAGATAAATAAAAAAAACTGAACACACTTAGAAAGAAGTTCTACTGTGAGCCAAGGGAATGTGTTTACTAACTGAATGTAGTTTGGGATCAGAAGGCTTTGGGAAAGTTCCTAAGGAATGCTTCATTTCAATTGAACCTTTAGCAAAGTACCTTCTTCTCATTGATACTTCTGCTGAAGCCATTGAGGAATATCTTCAAGGACCAAAGCACCGTTGCTTTGCATAACCATAGGGATTAGTTTATTGAACTGGATACCACATGCAGATCCTGTTAGCAGAGCCTCAATGCAAAATAAAACAGTATAAATTTAGTTCTTTCTGTTCACTTGTCAGCAGTTCTAAGTCTACAGTAAATTTAGAACCAATGTTGACAGATAAGGAATACACAGTTTCACTACAGAATCATTGCTGTGCGGCTGTTGCAAGTTTGTCCAAGAAATGACATTAAAGTTTATTGACAGCTCCAAATTATAACTTTCTTTCCCAAAGTCCTTTGTTCTCAGATCCGAACTAAGGAATCAAACAGGTGCAAGTTGGAGTCTCCACCATTACTCAGAATATGATGCCTATAATAAATAACTCTCATGCAAAACAATTTTAAAAATGATCCTGAAAGCTGTTTGGAAGAAATAATAACATATATCCCATCTCTACAATTGAAAGCCTTTTGAGAGGATAAAGAAAATTTATTTTTCCCTGACTATTCTTGTGATATATGGAAAACTATTGTTAAAGTAGTTGATAGGACTCACATTTTATTTCCCCAGTTTTGTAGAAGTTTAAGAAACTGAGATACAAAAATACTGAATTAATCCATATTCTTTATTTCCCAGTAGAAAGGAACTGCTTGTTAGCAGTTACTTATTTTTAATCTTAGCTATGATCAATATATACATGATTTGTTCAGACATCATGCTAAAAAAAAAGAATTATTCTGTCAAGGCTGAGCAAGGGAATTATTGAAATCTTACATTCTCTGTGGGAATAATTTGCTTAATCTGAAATGGCATTTAGTCTTTTTTTTTTAAGTGGAAAGAGGATGTCTATATGGAATTCCTTTTATCTAATCCTGATTCATAGTTTCAGGAGCATATATATATTCTGAGTAGTAAAAGTGTCGGGCTTTTGTGCCTGCCCACAAATTTCCTGTCCTATTGAAATATTTTTAGATTTTAAAAAAAATTAAAATGTGAATGTGAAGCTAGCAGTCTGCAAAGCAAATCATTAGCTTTAAGGATGATCTGTGTAGCAAACAGTACCTCTGGATTCCACACAAACATTCTTAAAAAATAAAAGTTGGGTGTTTTAATTATGAAATTATTTATATTTTACATGTGTTGTTTTTAATCAACCACCCCCTACCAAGGCAGCTCTCTTCAATCCCTAACATGTTCTAATGTTCCAGTTCCAAATATACTCAGTGGCCTAAAACAAATGTCCCAAAACATATGCTATTGAATATTCAGTTTCATAAACATCATTTTGTACTTTTGGAATCAGAATCAGCATCTTTGAGGCTGTTATATTAGAAGGGAAATAAATACAGCTTCAAGAACTTCCTAAAATAATAAGAGGGAAGGCCAATCAATACATTCTAAAATTATAATCTGAGATATTCATATGGGTAATTTGTGGGCTGAAAGCATACAGTGCCATGATGAATCTAAATATGATTGTTAATTTCACCAATATCAGTTGTGGTGCATGTGGTGTGCCCTATAAACTATCATTCTAAGAATTTTCAAAATAAAATGGAAAGACAAATAGCCTATATATGCCTATAGACGCTAACGATGTCCTCTTTTGCAAAACAGAAGAAGACAAAAGAGAATCAGTTATATCTGAGTTTATATTAATCAGCAGGGGAAATGTAGCAAATGGAAGTAAAACAACAATGCTGATGACTATATAATGTTGAACTTCATAATTATAAGGGAAATAAAGCTGTTGGCAACATTTATATGATCTTCTCTGGGCAGGGTTTTTCATAGTTAATAATTGCATAGGACATTACTTGGAAATATCAAGGTTGTAGGCTAGATAGTGAAGTCACAAAACATCCTAGAAAGTATGGTAAACCACCTCTATACTCTTATCAAGAAAACCCAATGATGTGCTTATTAAGTCACTAGGAATTGAGCTTGATTTGGGGGAGACTTAAATGAAAGCTGAACATAATTGAACGCCTGTCTTGGTCTTCAAGAAAACAGATTTTAATAAGCCACCAACTATGATAAGTAGGATTCCATTATAGAGAAGCTAATGGAAAAGGAATCCAAGATGGATGAGTGTTCCTTAAAAAAAAAAAGCACAATGATAAACAAATCCAAAAGGGAAAAAAATGGAAGATGCAGAACAGGCCAGGCTCACTGCACAAAAGCTTACTAAAATCTAAGACTCTACAAGGACACGTAAAATGTGGAAGAAGGCCAAGTCAGAAAGCTACATACAGGCCCTCTGGATTTGTACAGAGGAAAACATAAATGCTGAGGTTAGTGAAGGAAACAGTACTGTAGAGCTTCAGCTATATTCAAAATAAATGGAAAAGAGTGAGAAAAATAAGTAGGGAGGAGGAGGTGGAGGAGACAGTATGAATGATCCCATGCCTATTTTATAAATGAAGAGTTGAAGAGCTTAATAGAAACAGATACAAAATGACTTTCAATGACCTTGGCTTTCAAACTAAGGTACTGAAGAAAATTGCTGAAGGAAGGTTGAACATCTTTCATTATTTCAGAGAAATCCTAGGAAAGAGATGAAGTATCACGTGACTGTAGAGAGACAAATGGAGTCAATCAGTATTTGCAAAATTAGTTCTTCATATACCATTATAGGTATACATTCACATAGTTGTTATTCTTTTTTACGTTTGTCATTCTTATACATGGGGCTGCCCCTGAAGAGTGTTCGGAGACTACAATTGGTCCAGAATGCAGCCGTGCGAGCGATACTGGGTGTACCTAGGCACATCCATGTTACACCTATCCTCCGTGAGCTGCACTGGCTTCCCATCAGTCTCCGGACACGCTTCAAGGTGCTGGTCATTACCTACATGGCCTAGGACCTGGATATCTCCGTGACCGCCTCCTGCAACATACCTCCCAGCGTCCAATAAGATCGCACAGGGCGGGCCTTCTCCGGGTACCGTTGGCCACACAATGCCATCTGGCGGCTCCCTGAGGGAGAGCCTTCTCTGTTGCTGCCCCAGCCCTTTGGAATGATCTACCCCCTGAGATCCGGACCCTCCCCACTCTCCTGGCCTTCCGTAAGTCTGTTAAGAGCTGGCTGTTCTGGCAGGCCTGGAGCTGTTGATCTTGACTGAGCTTCAGCCCCATTACAACTGAGTGCATGTTGTGCTTTTGTTTTTAAGTCGTTCTGTCTCATGTTTTTTAATCTTTTTTAATATTTTAAATTGCTTTTATGTAAGCCGCCTGGAGTCCTTCGGGATTGGGCGGCATACAAATCTATTAAAATTACAAATTACAAATTTGTCATTCTATTTACAGGGTTATACCATACCATTTGATTTGCTTTGTTTGCCATCCCTCGCCTGCTTTGAAACCACTTTATTTTCCCTTTCTTCTTTCTTCTTTTTTCTACTTTCTTCCTTCCTCTCTCCTTTCCCTTCCTTCTTCCCTTACCTCTCCCCTACTCCCTCTTCCCCTTCCTACCCTTTCTCCTTCTCTCCTTCTCCCTTCCGTCTTCCTCTCCTCATCTATCTTACTTCCCTCCTCTTCCGCTCATCTCATCTCTTCCTTTCTTTTTCTATTGTAGATGTCTCTACCAGTTCTTACTTTTTATTATCTTGGGGTGGTATTTCCACAAAAATAATTAAATATCATAAATTTTTCCCTTTCCTTTTCAAATCTATCCTGATTATGTTTTTTTTCCCTTTGTATCTTACCTTTGAATAGATACTGGTATTTTCTTTCCTATTTTCCCCTCTCTTCCCCCCCCCCTTTTCTACTTAATTGCATGTCGTCTGGGTTAGTTTGGGAAACAGAATGGAAAAAGATAGGTAGAGGCCTGTTCATTGGACAAGAAATTGATTCTTACAAAAAAAATAGAAGGCAATTGAAAAACATGCTGACAGATGATGAAGTAGGTAGATACTATCATCAATAAGACATGTTGGAGTGTCCTGCAACTTACCTAAGGGTAGATATTGAGTTGTTGAAGCTAGTATTGCCTAAAATCCTGTCACAGTGGCAGGATACAGTCAATATTAAAAGCCTTCTCCAGTTCATATACTCCAGGGGTGGGTTTCTCGCCCCGTTCCAACCGGTTCGGTTGGAACGGGGCTGGTGGCGTCCTCGTGCACACGCGCGGCGCACGCATGTGTACTAGCATCTGTGCAATGCTCCAGCTGCTCCTGGAGGATCGCACAGGCGCTGTATGTGTCCTGCCCATGCGTGGAAGCGCAGAACTCGTCAAAACCGGGTAAGGAGTGCGGGCGGGCGGGTGGGCCAGTCGCCGTTCCCGGAAGTTACTTACTTCCGGGTTCGCCGACCAACCGGTTCGCAGGGACCGCCGCGAACCGGTTGAAACCCACCCCTGATATACTCCTTGAGATAACTATTGGCTCATCCAGAGCCAGCATAAAGATCATTTGAGGGAAGATAAAAAGTGACCCTTGCAGAAACAAACAAGTTCAAAAGTTATTTTATTTTTTCTGGCACTTAGATCATTGATTTTATCCCATGCTCTCTACACTGTTTATTATTAATTCAAATTCCCAATATTAAAGGAGAGAGATTACCCATATGGCAGGCGTGCTGTTCAGTGTGTTCATAAATTTGCCAACATTTTGATTAATACTGACAGAAACCCTTTTGAAAACATATGGGCTTTATATACATCCTGTCATTTCAAATAATGGGGTACATTCTTCAGCACATTTGCCTATGATGATAGGTTCAGTCATATTTCAGAAACATGCTTAATATGTAGATAATTAGTCTTTTGAGGTTTATGAAAAAAAAAAGAATGAAGGAAGGAAAGGGAACATCTGAATGAAAATAAACTTTTGCTTCAGATGCTGCGAATGCTAAAGACAATTGGGGGACAGAAATTTAAAAAAATCTTTTTCTATGGATAATTATTATCTGTGAATAATTATCTTCAGATACATCTACATTTCTTATGCTAATTAGGACTTCTGGCTTGTTATTGAAAGGATTTATTTTTTGATGATATGCTAGGTTCTTAGAGCATAAAATAAATCTCTAGATGTCACTGATTAAAAAAGTAGTTGGGTTTGGCTATATTTCAGTCAATTGTTTTTACCTGATGATTGATGCCACCCTTTTATTGTTGTCTTCTGTGACCTATTTTAGGTTTTAAACAGATTCCCATTGCTTTGTATTAGATGTGAGGTTTATTACATATGAAAAAGGTATGGCAGCTGCTCTGAAACATAGCCTCATGGCAAAATAAGAGCCAAATATATTTAATAAATAAATAAATAGTTCCTTTTTTAAAATCAGACTGCAACTATTTCTGTCCTTGACCCATCTTTAAGCAGCTTCTATTTTATATATATAGCCTTTAATGGCACTTTTAACTTATTAGTTATAGTTACAGTATTCAAGATGGACATAATCGATCAATATCAAAGAAAAACAATCAAACAACAGAGCTTTGATTTTGATTAATTTTTAGCCATTCAGCCATTGAATGATGTTTGAAACAGGGAAAGAAAAAAACAATATATAACATAGAATGTAGACCATATTTTTTTGCGGACTGTATTTGGGTATTTCCACATGACAATTTTCCTCCAGCTGAAAACCAATTCTATATCTCAATGATCCCTTGATGTGGGCTGTGTTTGAAAATGGAATGGATTTTTCCCCTCTAAAGTATTGGAAAATACAGTAGAATTAGCCTGTGTGGTTGTTATTGAAACACTAGAGCTCTCTGGAAATCTTGAAACTTACAAGCAGTTTGTTTTTCTGGAAGTCCTACTGTTGATGACCCAGAATCCTATCTCACTATAACTCCTTCAGAGGTCCAAAGAGAAAGATGCATTAAGGATTCTGCAGTTCTCACTTACTGGGACAATTTTAATGTCAGCAGACAAATACATACAGTACAAGCCAAAAATACGGATTGGAATATAGTAAGTGACTGAATTTATTTTACTTTCCCCTTTTTACATGAAAAATGGCAAGAGAAGTTTTGTTTCAGTGGAACCTGCAGCAGTAAAGTCAAAGAGTGATTCTTTGCTTTTCAGTTCTGGCAGTTCATTATTAAACAAGAATCTCCTTGACAAGTTGCTTTGAGCTACCTTAACAGCACTTCTGGACTGGGAGAGAGACTCTATTTACAAATGTCTAGATTCAGTGGTGGTAAAATGTTTTACTATCGGTTCTGTAGGCATGGCATGGCCTAGGTGGCGCAATGGTTAAATGCAGCACTGCAGGCTACTTCAGCTGACTGCAGTTCTGCAGTTCGGCTGTTCAAATCTCACCGGTTCAAGGTTGACTCAGCCTTCCATCTTTCCGAGGTGGGTAAAATGAGGACCCAGATTGTTGGGGGCAATATGCTGACTCTGTAAACCGCTTAGAGAGGCCTGAAAGCCCTATGAAGCGGTATATAAGTCTAACTACTATTGCTATTGGTGGGCATGGCTTGGTGGGCATGGCTTGGTGGGCATGGCTTGGTGGGTGTGGCAAGGGAAGGATACTGTAAAATCTCCATTCTCACCCTACTCCTGGGGAAGGATAGTATAAAATCTCCATTCCCTCCCCTACTAAATAACACCGCTGGTCTAGATGCTTCTTCTAGGCATTGGAACAACCAGATGAGAGGCTCAGAACAATATAGTGATTCAACATGGTTACTTTGCTTTATTTTTGGAAGTATCTGTATGTATATTTTTATGAAGTAGCTCTGAAGAATTGCTTCACATAAATCCTTATTGAAACTTTGCACATGCTTAAGATTATTATTTTCACTTGTAGAAACTTCTTCAGAACTGATGTTCTGAAATCCATCAAGTCAAAATGGGTGAAAAGAGTGGTTGAGGTACTGTAGTATGAGTATAAGATGCACTGGAGTATAAGACACATCAAGATTTTGAAGAGGCAAATTTTTTTTTAAAGTTTTTGCACTCTGCAAAAATGACCCATTTTTCGTGAAAATGAACCCATTTTTTGTCAAAAAAGGACATGCATAACCTTTAGGAGGCTTATAGAGTGTTCCTGGGGGCTGGGGGGGCAAAATGAGCAAACACCAGCCCATTTTCTGCTCATTTTTGCCCTCCCCAGCCCCAAGGAGCACTCTGGAAGCCTCCTAAAGGCTATGCACAGCCATGTTTGTAAAGTGGGCAGGGTTTCGCGAGGCAAAAAAATGCTGTATTCAGTGTATAAGACACACCCAGATTTTCAGCCTCTTTTTTTGAGGGAAAAAGGTGCATCTTATATTCCGAAAAATACAGTATATTGCATTTAAGCACAAGTTTAATAATGGAAGTTGTTTTTAGTAGCTAACAGGTCTTACACATTGAGACAAAAGTATAAATCCACTCCTTGCTTTTTGGTTTATTAAGGTTCTATCTTAACACCGACCTTTTTCTAACACTCATTTTCAAGGCACGTCTGAATGAGCAGTGCTACATATTTTTTTTTTTTGCCTATTTGGGAAATGGGTGTTAAGGAGAAAAATGGGCATTTCAAGATACATCTGAACTGCCCAAATCCACAGAACTACTAAAGGCAGCAATATAAAAATGTTAATGCTCTGCTGCCAAGGAATGCAAATTAACTCTTTATGCATCATTGTTTGGTTTCTTTCCAAACAAGTAACATACATACATTTTTGCGGTGACTAGGACTACACAAAATTCACTAGCAACTGTACTAATACTGTATTGGTGGAAAGTGCCAGGGTTGGAGTGATGACAAAAACTCACTACTTTGCTTGCATGCTACAAATGTCAGGGAAATTTGTTTGCTAAAGAAGCGATTGACTCTCTGTTCTGACCCCCCTCCTTCGCTCATTCAAAGACGACAGGCAGACAGACTTAAAAGGAAATAACTTTATCAGTCCTTGGCGCAGACTGGCTGCGAGCCCAAAATGAACATAAATAAAGTCTCTGGCAAGAAGATAACAGAATGCAAAAACAAAGATCTCTTACGGCCAAACCAGGTGTACAGAAAGAAATCAAATCACTTCTCCAAGTGTCTCTCACAAACAAACCATGACTGATGAACAATGAACCATGAACGAACGATGAACGTTGACTTCTGCAACCAGGGCGTGGCACCATCAGTCCTTTTATCTCCAGAAGACCACACTAATGAGCCCCAGCTGCATTATTATTCCTGCATCCCGACTCAACTCACAGCAAACTTCTGCTGAGTCACAACAACTCTCTGTATCTGCAATGGTGTATTTTCTTATTTTTTGCTTTTGATCTTTTTTTCTTTTCAATCTTTCTATTTTTGTTTTCAATCTTTTTTAAAAATCATATTATGGAACTCAATCTGTATTCTAATTTAAAATAACCAAAATAAAATAAAATGGTTTATTGTTACAAGAGACATTGTTGTGCCCCCTTGTTTGTTTTGAATTTTGGAATTATTCAAATCAAATTTCTACTTTAAAAGACAAATGTAATTTCCAGACATTTTGCTTCCTATGAAACAAGATGAAAAAATGTGACTGTTATAGCATGCTACTATTAGAATTTAATATTGCATATTCGACCGTGACAGCAGAAATGGAACAAAACTTTGGACAAAGCCTGAACATCTAGGTCAATTCCGGATGCCTGAAGCATTTCTGGCAGTTCCTATTGTCAATTTCCTTTAAAAAAAAAAATCTGAATTCTGAAATCAGATTCTACATAGATATAGAACATACAGAAAACATTGTTAAGATACTCATGTTCAAAATACTTGGTTAAGTTTGACAGGCTGATTTTGACTTGGGATCAGGTAAATATGGTGAAAAACCAAAAGAGAGATTGACATGCAATTTAAAGTCATGAAAAGAGATGAAGGATAATGATGGGAGAATCTTACTGGTTTGGATTTGTTTCTTCAGGTAAACTTGACAGAGAAGTTATATAGCAATAGCAATAGCAGTTAGATTTATATACCGCTTCATAGGGCTTTCAGCCCTCTCTAAGCGGTTTACAGAGTCAGCATATTGCCCCCAACAACAATCCGGGTCCTCATTTTACCCACCTAGGAAGGATGGAAGGCTGAGTCAACCTTGAGCCGGTGAGATTTGAACAGCCGAACTGCAGAACTGCAGTCAGCTGAAGTAGCCTGCAGTGCTGCACTCTAACCACTGTGCCACCTCGGCTCAATACAATATACATATTTTACAATATACATTGTAAACAAAAACTATGCTTGGATCTATTATTGAAAATACAATGGAAAGTTGTGCCCAGAATCAAGCTGGGAATTATTTGCCTGGAAATATTCTCCTCACCCCCAAAAAGTCTGTTCTTCTGAAGTTCAGCCTCATTGCTCACGCTATAAGAATGATCTGGGAGGCATGAAGCTGAGAATGAGAAAAGGCATTTAGGAGCAAAAGCAAAAGACAGAGAGATTGAAGTAAAGTTGGTTAGGCATGTAGATAAGTCAAAAGAAAAGAGGAAGGGGTGAGAAGCAATGCCCTTTTGGATATAAAGATTTTGACCCTTGAAGACATTGACAGCAGTATAGAACTATTAAGTGTGCCTTCCATTGATGGAAGGGTCTGAAAGCTTATTGAGTGATGTAATAACCCTTCTCTATGATATCTCCCATGGTTCCCCAAATGTCTTTATGCGTCTCCTTTTCTGTCCTGGAATAGAATGGAGGTCATAGAATGGGAAAGAATTCATGCAGTAAGAATGGGAAAATTAGCAAAAATTAGTCCTGTTTTTCTGATGATAGATGATGTTTTGCTATTACTATATCAAAGGCCTTTTCTCATTTAAGAAGACAACTGGATGCCACAAAAATAAAATCTGCTGTATTCTTAATTTATACTGCCTGTTGGTAGCTCTTCAGTATTTTTGATGTTAGCCTTTTTCAATTCTACCCACAAATGTTAGAGACTGAGCCTAGTGCATCTGCAGATGTTCTACTGTACAGATGTGGTATAACACTTTGTAATGAGTATTAGAATTGAGCCTTTCTGCTATGAGGTAAATGAGGTGTCAAATGAATTCTGTGAAACTTTATTTCCTAACCTTAAGCAAAATAAAATTTAGCTTTAGCTTTAGCTTTTATTGAACTTGTATGCCGCCCTATTCCCCGAGGGGAATGTGTATGGAGTATGCAGTATATAGATTGACTTCCAATTTCCTTTTAAAGGAAATTTATAAAATATAAAGGTTCCTATTGGTTCAGACTGATTCAGCCAAGTAGGTAATAACTTAGCTGCCCACACACCCAAACCAGTTCTATTGTTTTTTGCTTCTGCGCCTTCCATTTTTATGAAGTTGGTAAAATGAGGACCCAGATTATTGGGGCTATATGCTGATTCTGTAAACTGCTTATAGAGTGTTGTAAAGCACTACGAAGTATATAAGTCTAAGTGCTATTGCTATAATACTCTTTTCTCCATTTTCTTTCCTAGAACAGTAGCATATATTGGTCTTCAAGATACGTGAGCCAAGATAATCCAGCATTCAGAATATAGAAGAGGACATTAATAAAGATAGGACAGATCTGTTACTAAAGCAACAAGCAGAAAAGCATGGATTACGTCCAAATAACAAAAAAAAGCACATACAAAAGACTCAGGCAAACACTCCGTTAATTCATATTAATGTAATGGAGCAAGTGAATAAAGCACAGCCACGCCTGAAAAATTCAGTTACTATAATCATTATTAATAAACATAGTTTTAGTCCTTGTGTAGAATTGATCTGTTGCCTTGGCCTACACAGTAAGTCTGGTAACTGGTGAGCTTTTATAGCTAAAAGTGAACGTGAATCACGATGTTTCAGGTCCTAATTCCACACCTGAACAATTATACCACACTGGCTTTCTTTCTGGTAAATCTGTTTAAAATACTACCTAGTATTTCTAATGGCAAACAAGGAATCACATGCAAGGTTTACACCTTTCTAACTGTGACTGTTTGAACTAACTTGGGATAATCAAAATTTGTATCCTGAGCATTTTAATAATGTAGATTTAAAGCAAGTTTTTCAGATCAAGTCATTTTCAGCGCTTATTTTCACATACATTCCTGAAGAATATGGAAGTGTTCATGACTTTCTGCAGATGTTTGGAAGAAGGATCTCAATGACATGAAGTCACCAATTTTGCACATAACATTCAGAATGCATTTATATGCATGTTTACTTTGAAGTCCGACCCATCATGTTTAACAGCACTCCATTGTAGCCTAAGCAAATATTGGGTTCATGCAATGCAATTCCTAAACACAAACATTATTTAAAAAGAAGGCACATCAACTTATATATTGGAAGGTTATGAGGATGCTTCTGTCTAGAGCAGGATATGGGTGGTTTTTTTAAAAAAATGAAAATTTTAATCTCACAGAAATATAAAACAAAAGTTCTTCCTTATGTTTGTATATATTGCTTTTTAATCAACTTTTGATTTATTGGAATTTATTATAGAGTTAAACTTTACTGTCTTTGCTCATGATACTACAGTAATGTTTTCCTAGACTTTCTCTTCATTTTGTTACATTTATCTAGCTAGCCAGATTCACACTCCCACAGTAACCATATGGAGAAAAAGCCACAAAAGCTGTTAAGTACATTTAATTGCTGTTTTGATGAGCTCATATTTTAATTATGTTTATTGATTCTGCATGTGTTGAAATAGTCTTAGCATTTCAAGGAAAAATGAAATCAATATGCTTTAATTATGGGACAGCTTTATGATTTTCCCTCATGTAATTAAAACTTTCATATAATATTTTAAAATACTTTTAAATTAATCCTTTGGTTAGGGTGGCCTATATTATGTACTGTGCTTAGGCGAATTTTAATTTTCATTCAGATCGAGCAGAAATTAAGCTTAGTGCTAAGGTGTATTTGAAAGCACAGTTTCATTCTCTCCTAGTCTACCCTACTAAAAGATTGAAGATAGCACACGTAAAATATTTACTAACACAATCATAATTGTGGTGCAAATATAAGAGTGGCTTAAGCTTATTGCAGATGCTCAGCTGCCAAAACTGGCTAGCATTTTGACTCCAACATCTCTCTGTTGAAGGGTAACAGGTCTCCCTAAAATATGTCACCATCTTATTTAATTCAGTTACAGGCATCTGGTATACTGCAGCAAGATAGCTTCAAGGAAACACACACACAAAGCCAAGGGTTTCCAAATATATTTTTTAAAAAGTAACTTGGGTCTTACAATTTTTAACTGTTTCCTAGGAGTGAAATCCTAGACAATTTGATATCACGCGAGTTTTTTTTCAGGTAAACAGAAATTGGCCAGCAAACTAGCATGGCTATCTAGCCTGTTCTTCAAGCGGATGAAGAGATAAGCCTCCTCAACTCAAGTGACATCATCAAAGCCACATGCTGTCAAGGTGCCGAGTAACTGCTGAAGCATCATAAGAACACTGAAGTGAATTGGTAAGTGGTGTGAAAATCAATTCTATCAACACAGGCTCCTGCTGGTTGAAATAGTTGGATCGCTTTAGCTGGTACTATTTTCTACAGTTAGCTTTCACAAAAGTGCCAAGTGATCTCTGTAGGGCTTGTGTAACCTTGTAAATATCAATTCTGAGTAAGGGTAGATTTGGCTATAGGGGGACAACTTTATCATTTCAGCCCTGGCCAGTCCAGAGGCCATTGTTTAGAAAGCTTTAAATGGCAACACTAATAAAAAAAGATTAAATGTACTCAGATAACATTTTAGGAGAAACACACTTTATACTCTGTGGATAAAAGATCAGGAGGGGAGAGAGAAAGAAGAGGGTCAAAAATTTTTTATTGCAGCTGCTATTTTTGCTATTTTCCTAAAAGACTAGAGCAGTGTTTCTCAACCTTGGCAACTTGAAGATGTCCGGACTTCAACTCCCAGAATTCCCCAGCCAGCATTCGCTGGCTGGGGAATTCTGGGAGTTGAAGTCCGGACATCTTCAAGTTGCCAAGGTTGAGAAACACTGGACTAGAGGGATTCCATTTTCCAAGTCTAATTCCACCTCTTTTTATACCAACTATATCAATTACAGTTAATGAAACAAATTGTTTTGCTCATTTCGAATTGAATAACAGATAGGAAGGATGGTGTCTGGGCAAGAGTGAGAACGTCAATTCCTTGGAGCTCTACTGATGGAAACGACCATTTTCTATTCCTTGGACTGTTAAGAAAACAACCTGTACAGTTTTGCAGTAAATCATACCAGGGGTTCATTAAAATCATGAAACATGAAACTCGTGCTTTGGACCAATGACACCCTAAAGAGCAATTCATCTCTGCAAAGGACTCCAATGTTGTATGAGGTAGACAGCGGAAGAGCACATGGGATAGGCAGAAGTGCTGAAAAGAGACAGAATGGCTGGGAGAGCTGTTATCTGTAGCAGGGGTGGGAAACGATGGCTTCTTTATGACTTGTCAACTTCAACTCCCAGAATCCCTGAGACAGCCTGGCTCAGGAATTCTGGGAGTTGACATCCACAGGTCATAAAGGGCCCATAGTTGTGCATCCCTGATCTATAGGGTCACTAGGAGTCAATTACAACAATTATCTGTCCGCCCCATGCCAACTCAATGAAGCGGTAGACGTGATGAACCGGGGTCTGGAAGCCGTTAGAGACTGGATGAGGGCTAACAAGCTTGTACTCAACCCGGAAAAGACTGAGTGGCTGTTGTGTTTTCCTCCCAATAATTTGGCCAGTGTTCCATCACTCAGGCTGGGGGGTCAAATATTACACCCCTCAGAGAGGGTTCGCAACTTGGGAGTCCTTCTGGATCCACAGCTGACTTTTGATTACCACCTGTCAGCTGTGACCAGGGGGGCATTTGCCCAGGTTCGCCTGGTGCGCCAGTTGCGACCCTACCTGAACCGGGAGGCTCTCACAACAGTCACTCGGGCCCTTGTGACCTCTAGGCTGGAATACTGCAATGTGCTCTACATGGGGCTGCCCTTGAAGAGCATCCGGCGACTTCAGCTAGTCCAGAATGCGGCCGCGCGAGTGATTGTGGGTGCACCTCGGTTCGCCCACATAACACCTATCCTCTGCGAGCTGCGCTGGCTACCTGTTGATCTCCGGGTGCGCTTCAAGGTGCTACTTACCACCTATAAAGCCCTTCATGGTAGTGGATCTAGGTACTTGAGAGACCGCCTCCTGCCAATTACCTCCTCACAACCCATTAGATCGCATAGATTGGGCCTCCTCCGAGTTCCATCTGCCAGTCAGTGTCGACTGGCAACTACGCGGAGGAGAGCCTTTTCAGTTGCAGCTCCGACCCTTTGGAACGATCTCCCCGTGGAGATTCGCACCCTCACCACCGTCCAGACCTTCCGCACAGCCCTCAAGATCTGGCTATCCCGTCAGGCCTGGGGTTAAAGATTATATTCCATCCCCGCCCGAATGTTGAATGAATGTTGCTTTATTCTTTTAATTATGTATTTTCCTATATGTCTTTGTATGTTTCCCCTTCCTATATAAGTTGTAAGCCGCCCTGAGTCCCCTCAGGGAAAAGGGCGGCCTATAAATAAACTTAACTACAACTACAACTACTAACTACAACAGCTCATAACAGCAGTGACATAATAAATATTGAGGATTAAAAGAAACTAAATCTAATACCAGCCTCAGGTTTCACTTAATAGCATTTGATCTCTATTTGAATTCAAAGTATTTTCTTACTATTTTTTTATCAAGGGAGTTTTTCCAGCTTGCCTGTCTGGCTCTGGGACTTTTTCATGATCTTCCATCCTAATACTAACAAGGGACAAATAGACACAAATATGCCTATTACAAAGACTAGCTGCTGCCTATTTCTTCTACAGCTAAATGGCTTATCCACTGCTTCATGGACACAGACTGAGGTCATTTGAATTTAGAATTTGTGTTTGTTTGTTTGTTTGTTTATTATATTTATATGCCACCCTTTTCCCCCCGAAGGGGACTCAGGGCGGCTCACAACTCAAACCAGGGAAGGGGGATACAGACAAAAAATTAAAAACGACACATAACAATGCATAATTTAAAACACACAACAGCCACACCATTCGAGACGGGGGCAACAGCTCTTTAGCCCCAGGCCTGTCGGAACAGCCAGGTTTTAAGGGCTTTGCGGAAGGCCTGGAGGGTGGTGAGGGTTCGAATCTCCATGGGGAGTTCGTTCCAGAGGGTCGGAGCAGCCACAGAGAAGGCTCTCCTCCGAGTAGTCGCCAGTCGACACTGGCCGACGGATGGAATTCGGAGGAGGCCTAATCTGTGGGATCTAATCGGTCTAGTGGAGGTAATTGGCAGCAGGCGGTCTCTCAAGTACCCAGGTCCAATACCATGAAGGGCTTTATAAGTGATATAAAAACAGTGAAAACTACACACATCAGCAGAAATTGCACACAAAAACAAATGATGCTTTCCAAATAATGCAGAGAAATTTTGTGGTGGGAATGATAAAGTAAAAGCAGGCAACTGTGGTACTGTATTTAGAATTATCCATTCATCTTAGCCTAGACTTCTTTCAGTGGGCCTTTGTGGCCTCAAAATCAAATTGCTAGTATTAGCTGGGTGTCATTCATACCACGATCTTAATCCTGTGTCTACTCAAAAGAAAATAAACTGAGTTCAGTGGGATTTATTTCCAGATAAATATGTACAAAACAGTCGGCATAATTCTTTGCCAAGATTTATTTTCCCATCGATAGTTTGTGGCTTGTATTAAGCACCAGTTGTGAAACCTAAGAATTGAAGTAGGGGTTTGTTTTTTACCTTTAAGGATTCTCCCAATGAAAAAGACACAAGGGATTAAAAGAAAATCAGATTAAACAAACGCCAGGTTTCTCAGGTATGAACTAGTTAAATGTTTCGTGTTTTCAGCTAAATTGCTGTCAAAAAAAGAGAGATCTTTTTAGATTACCTGGTGGCCACTCTTCTCCTTTTCCTGTCTCCCCCTCTTTCCAAGTTAAGCTCCAAGGAAGTTACTTTGGGGAAAGGGAAATAAGAGTGTTCATGATGATAGAGGAAATCAGAGAGGTTACAAAGTTTCGCTGAGCTGTAGATTAGTCTAAATTAAATAGAGTGGTCTGCTTAGGGGTCTCAGTCTTCAGGGCAACCCGATAGCTAGTCTAGAATCACAATCTATCTAAGTCCTAAATTGATGGCAATGAAAATAATACTCCTTAGACACAAAAGTACACTTGTTTTCAGATTAATGCAACCTGAATGTGAGCTTTTCAGCTCTTCTCTGAATGAGTCAACGCGTGCGTGCTCACCTGGGCAAGGAGCTGACTTTGAGCCTCATTACCTGGAAAAAAAAATGTTTCCCATAAAGCTGGTTGTATGGAAGGAGTTGGTGGAAAAGGGGACAGAGGGGAAGAAGCTTTCTGGGAGACACAAAAATAATAACAGTTAAAAACAATGAAATAACGTGTAGATTTCATTTTCAGCCAATTCACACAATTATTTAGGGAGCATGAAATCTGAGACAGCATTAATTTAGGACGATATTTTGAAAGGAAATCTGCTCTATATCTTTCCTTAGAACACGAGTATCAAACTTACAGTTTCACATTGCCATCACATGATGTTTTGTGACGTTTTTCCCATTCGCGGAGCTGGGTTGGGCCTGGCCTGTGTGTGACACATCTGGCCCATGGGCCCCCAGGTTGACAACCTTGCCTTAGAACGATCTTCCATAAACATTACTCATGCAAATAACATCCAATGTATCAGGAAGATACCAGGCTGGAGAGAGTTGATCTGAAATGTACTGGAATATTTTTTTACAGTGGAAAAATATTCACCTGTGATAAATTTTCTTGCTTCCTTTTGTAACCACTGGCAGTTACAAATTCATAAACTGGTCATATGATTTTGGTTTAAAACTGAGTATGGATGGCTACAGTTGTTTCTGTGATGTTTAAGAGGCACGAGGAACATGGTAACCTCTTTCCCTCCCAGACATGTTCCAGGAAAAGTTTCCTCAAGAACTTAAAAGATCGTGAAAATAATGCTAAAACAATTACTTTTATACTGGTAGTCCTTGACTTATGACTACAATTGAGCCCGAAATTTCTCTTGTTAAGTGAGATAGAATAGAATAGAATTTTATTATTTGTATGCCACCCTTCTCCGGGAGGACTCAGGGCAGCGAACAATTCAAGGGGGAAAAAGGGGAACATAAAAAACAAAATACAAATAATAAAAGTAAACAACAGTCGCACAACCACACAGGTCGAGAGGGGAGGGGAACTCATCAACCCCAGGCCTGCCGGCAAAGCCAGGTTTTGATGGCTTTTCAGAAGGCCTGTAGAGAGGTGAGGGTCCGAATCCCTGCGGGGAGTTCGTTCCAGAGGGCCGGAGCTGCCACAGAGAAGGCCCTCCCCCAGGTAATAGCCAGGTGGCATTGGCTGGTAGATGGCACCCGGAGGAGGCCAACCCTGTGAGATCTAATGGGTCTGTGGGAGGTAATTGGCAGCAGGCGGTCTCTCAAATACCCAGATGTTCGATAAATGAGTTTTGCCCCATTTTACGACCACTTTTGCCACAGTTGTGATGTGAATCATTGCAGTTGTTAGGTTAGTAACAAGGTTCAGTGAATCTGGATTCCACAATTGATTTTGCTTGTGAGAAGGTCACAATCGGTGTTCATATGATCCAGGATACTGCAACCGTCATAAATACATGCCAGTTGCCAAGTGTCTGAATTTTGATCACATGACTACAGGGATGCTGCAATGGTCATAAGTATGAAAAGCAGTCATAAGTCACTTTTTAGTACCATTGCAACTTGAATGGCCACTAAATGAACTGTTGTAAGTCAAGGACTATCTATATTTATAATTATTTGTATGGTGCTTTCTGCTATACTGATTAATCTTGGTCAGCATGTGGTTCACTTTCTTTCTTCATGTTGTTCCATCGGTGTTGGTGTCTCCTTTGGTTCTCTCTTTTGTGGGGTTCCCCAGGGTTCTACTTTCTCTGTTAAGTAAAGTCATCCACCAGTCTGGGGTCTGGTATCCTTAGTATGCTGATGAGATCCAGAAGAGCCGAGGTGGCGCAGTGGGTAGAGTGCAGTACTGCACTCTACCCACAGGCTACTTCAGCTGACTGCTAGCTGCAGTTCAGCGGTTCAGATCATACCGGCTCAAGGTTGACTCAGCCTTCCATCCTTCCAAGGTGGGTAAAATGAGCACCCAGATTGTTGGGGGCAATTTGCTGACTCTGTAAACCGCTTAAGAGAGGGCTGAAAGCCCTATGAAGCGGTATATAAGTCTAACTGCTATTGCTATTGCTATCCAACTTTATTGTTCAACCCTAAACCAGCCAGGTGAAGCTGTCAGGGTTCTGTCCAAATATTTGGAGGCTGTGGAAGTTTGGATAGGAAGGAACCATCTCTAATTCAATTCTATTCAAATCAAGTGGCTGTGGGTGTTCAGCCTATGCAGATCTAGGGATATTTCATCTTTGATCCACATCAGTAGTACGTTGTCCTACAGATTTGGCATGCAATCTGGCAGTGTTCCAGGAGTTATGACTCCAACTTGAAGAACAGATATCAGCTGAGACCAGGAGGGTGTTTGCACAATTCCATCTCAGGCAGCAGTTGTCCTTCAGATAATCACTTATGTCCTAGCCACCTTGTGGCTTAACTATCGCAACACGGGGAGCTGCCGTTTAAGACCACTTAGAAGCTTCAACTGGTCCAGAATACAACTGCATGGGTAGCGATGGCCATGCCCAAGTCTTCCCATGTAACATCTCTGCTTTGCAAGCTGCACTAGTTGCTAGTTTCTTTCCATGTGCATTTCAAGGCTGGTTGTTATCTATAAAGCCCTACACAGTATAGGGCCTGGTTGTTAGGGGGACTGCCTGTTTCCCATAATATCTGCCTGGCCAATTTGTTTCTGTAGGGTTGATGTTATATGGTTTCCTTTGCTTTAAAAGAGTATTGTAATTGGGACTCCAGAAGTGCACTTGTAATAGCAGTTGCCCTCTGAAGCAAGTTTCTCCCTGATAGATGGATGCTTCCCACTTTACTATTGTTTAGAAGAACCACGAAGACCTGGCTGTTCGCCTAGGTCTTTGGCATGGATCAGTGAGACCTCTCATATCATTGCTCTTGCCATTTATTTCTATTTTTATCTTTTATGAGCTACTGATTTTATTGTAGTTTCTTGTTAAATTGTTAGGAGCCACCCAAAGTCATGGTATTGGACCTGGCTACCTGAGAGACCGCCTCCTGCCATTCACCTCCCAACGACCAATAAGATCACACAGGTTGGTGTTATATATGCAAATGTTCCCTGTTACCAGCTCTCTGATTGGCTGGTCATTTGACAGTTGCTTTGGGCTCGAGTATAAATACCCTGACAGTTGCAGGGATGTTTTGAATCGCAGTCATCTCGCAATAAACATCTTACTCTCTGATTCCATGGCTCCTGCGTCTTTCCCTCAAACATATTCAACACTGGCGACGAGGATGGGATATGCGATTCCCGCAGAGCCTGGAAAACAACAACGAAGAATAAGCCAGTCGCGGCCCCGCGAAAATCAGACACAAAAGCCACAACAGAGAACCAATGGCCAGCATGCACTCAGCAGCAGCAGTAGCCACCGTGAAGCCTTCCATCTATGCCAACTTGAAGGACGAGCCACGCCAACTCCAAGGACGAGCCAAAGATCGCGAAGGCCAACCTCGGCTGGAACTGCCTGATTCCATGGCTCCTGCGTCTTTCCCTCAAACATATTCAACAGTTGGGCCTCCTCCGGGTGCCGTCGACCAGACAATGCCGGCTGGCGGCCCCCCCCGAGGGAGGGCCTTCTCTGTAGCTGCCCTGGCCTTATGGAACGAGCTACCCGCAAAGATCCGGACCCTTACCACTCTCCTGGCCTTCCGTAAAGCGACCAAGACCTGGCTGTTCCGGCAGGCCTGGGGCTGTTGATTACAATCCAGCCCCACGTCATTGAATAGATGATTTTATTTTAAATAATTGTATTTTTAATATTTTTATGTATTTACTTTTGTTGTGAGCCGCCCAGAGTCCCTAGGGAGTGGGCGGCATACAAATCCTATTAAAGTTGCAAAGTTGCAAGTCATTAAAATTGACTGATATACAAGTTTAGCACATCATAGCCATCAGGATCCACTGTAGTCAGCACCTCCTGATTTGGGAAAGATTGATATTGGCGAAAGATTCTCCTTGCCACAGTGTCCAACAAGCCCCTTCACTAAAATTGAAGAGGGCTTCATTGTGGCTTTGCCCTAATCTGGTTTTGATAGAGGTTTGCTTTAGGTTACCTTCTCCTATTCTAAATGAGGTAGCTGTCTGATTTATGGCTTTTAAAAACTATCCAAATGCTAAAGCTGTTAAATTAGATTCTGTCTTGTACCCCTCAATTATCAGGGGGATGAGAAGTCTGAGAGATACAGTCTCTGGGCAGAGTTAGGTTTTAGGCTGCTGAAATACAGCAAAGATTCCCAAGGCAAAATGTGCCATGATGAGCCGAGGTGGCGCAGTGGTTAGGGTGCATTACTGCAGGCCACTTCAGTTGACTGTTATCTGCAGTTCAGCGGTTCAAATCTCACCGGCTCAAGGTTGACTCAGCCTTCCGAGGTGAGTGAAATGAGGACCCAGACTGTGGGGACGATATGTTGACTCTGTAAACCGCTTAGAGAGGGCTGAAAGCCCTATGAAGCAGTATATAAGTTGAACTGCTATTGCTATTGCTATTGCTATTGATAGACTTTCACTCCAAAAGACTCTATGCTGTCATAAAATCAGAAGGTGCTTCAACAAAGTATTAGTTCAAAGGTGTGCATATTTATGCAACAACATTTTTACAAGTTTTTTTTATTATTTTTCCACTTAAAAGATTTCAGTTTGTTTTTCAACTGGAAAAAAAAACAGTTTAGCTTATATGTTGTGTTAAAGGGGGAAATAATTTTGAAGTGATTTATTGTGATATGAAAAACCTGGCATTTTAACAGGGGTATGTAGACTTTATATATCCACAATATATATTTCAATAGGCAATGCATACAAATATTTGAAATGATCTGTTAATATTTATTTCACCACCTCCCAATTCTTCCCTTTTGAAACCAAACAAATTTACATGATCTTTTAAATTATTACATTTGTTTTCCTGTTTATATGCAATCCTTCAGATATTTGCATGGGCTAATGCACATGTCACCTTAATTTCCTATATTCATGCCTTAATCAAAATTCCTGTTTTTGTACAGGGTGATGAAAAATCTAAAATGCAGAATTCTGTAGTTTGGAATAATCTGCAACTTTGTATCATGGAAAGAACAAAATCAGATTATTATTCCATATATATGTATATGTAAATTACTTTCAACTGATAATTTGCACGTGGAAATCAACTGGAAAAAATATAATGTGAAGACAAATTTCTGAAATACTCCATTCCATTTCAGACTCCATAATTTTCAGCAATAGGTGCTAATCCAAATGCATAGATATAAATGTGGAAATTCTTAGTAGCACAACCATTAATGTGTTACCCACATGACTTAAAGGAGGAACACTATATGTATGTGTATATATACATAAGAATTTACAGCAAATTTGATAAATAAATACCGCCCAGAGTCACTGAGAATGAGATAGGCAATAGATAAATTTGATAAATAAATGTGTGTGATTGTATGTGTGATTCGCAAATTATATTAAATACATAAATTATTTTAATGAACTTTCTGATGCATATAAAATACATGTGCAGGGATGATGCATGAAATATTGTATTCTTTTCCTACTTATGTATAACATCAGAAATGGTCAGAAAAGGAGATTACAAGACATGTGTTTAAAAGATAACAATTTTGATTAAATGAAACAACCATAAGAGAAAAACTTGTCCTTGCTTTGACTTTTTATATGTTATCTTGATAGATTAGCATTTAGCTAATGTTTCATTCTGTCTATATGATCTTAGCAGAATCTATATGATGTATTTGCTTGGATTATGCAACTGTATTTTTGTCACTTTGGGAAGGTTGTGAGTTATCACTGGGACAAGTTCTCGTCATATGCATGTGAATTTTCAGCAGAACGTATTGCTCATTTGACTGTTTTGATTAAGGAGAAGAATCCATCTAATTTTGTTTCTACTCGGAAACCACTTCTGGATTTTGTGTTCAAAACTGGAAAAAAAAACTTTGTAGCTCTTGGAATAGTTCTTTGTAGCTCTTGATGACTAGATGACTGTTCCTATAGGCAAGAAATATATAGAAATGTAAAGGAAAAGGCTGAAGTTTTAACAGGGGTGTGTAAACCTTTGTATTCTAATGCTCTGAAAAAAGTCAGAAATAACCACTTTTCCCCTTTCTTTTCTTTTCCTTTCTTTCCTTTTCATATTTCTTCTTTCTTCTTTCCTAACTTTTTTTTTCTATTTGTATTTTATCTGATGATAAACTTTAATAAAATATTTCAAAAGGACTTGTGGCTTAGTGTAACAGAAGCCAAAAGTGCATATGTAAAAATGATGTGTAGAATGTACTGAAACTATTAGTACTAAATGTCAAGGCAAAATTAATCTAGCAAAATGAATTCTAAACAGAGGTATAGCAATCAAAAATGGTCTCTGGTTGTCCCTTTGGGCATAAAGCCATTTAAATATAAATAGTTTCCAAATTTGGCAACTCTTGTCTAAAGGAAGACTATACATTCCACATATGCACTAAAAAGACGCTGCTCAAGAATATATCACATATAAAAGAAACTGATTTATCAGATAATACCAGTGGTGAGATTCAGTCAGCTCCCACCACTTCGGGAGAACCAATTGTTAACTATCCGAGCAGTTTGGTGAACTGGTTGTTGGAAGAAATCATTAGGGCAGAGAACCGGTTGTTAATTTATTTGAATCCCACCACTGGATAATAATGATATTGTGTGAATAAATCAGCAAATAGAAAAACAAAAAGTTGTAGGACTAAGTGCACTTATTATTTTCCTTCTCTCCAGAGATGACAATTTCTCCATTCTGAACAATCTCAAGGGAATTATTATTACAATACTTATAATTCTTATTGCAAATTCTTATGATTTGGGTTGAAATCTGGAGTTAAAACAAAGTATTTTACAGTATATGGATATGCAAAACCTGGAATTAATGCTATTCGTAAATATCATCTTTCTCTTGTACTCTCTGCTTTTATTAGAATTAGAAACTTTCTTTGAAAAGCCAAAATCTAAGCTCAATTATGCCTTTTCTATGATCAATTTAACCAAAGATGCATTAGTATATGCTCTTTGATCTGTATATTGACACAGCAGTGATTCAATTTCCCAATCAAGTCTATAAAATAATTAAAAGTAGATAATAATTATAGCAATAATGCCTTCAAATGCTACAGATGGGCAATGTGTTTCGCCAATATAAGGGTTAGAGTCATAGTAGAACCATATTAAACAAACACATGTTTATCTGCCAACCTCTAGACCATAGACCTGAACTGATCCCACTGGAGAGACAGAGTCTAAATAAAGGCCCATTATGTTTTCATGAGACACACAATTGCCATGAACTTGCCAAGAGTTCAGGGGTAAGTATAGCTGTACTTTCAGTGGCTGCAAGAAAACCGGACTCTGCACCCTTGTGTTCATGCATCTGCTTGGCACCGCCCTTACAGGAGCCCAGCTCTATTTCACTCAAATAACTTAGCTATTCATGAACAATGAGGTTCAAATTGTACTTTTCTTCAACACAACATTAACTCTCAAAGAGCTGGAAATTCAGTATTCTGTTCTTTCAGCTTAGATTCCAAATGAGCCACAGAGAACATTATATGAGCCGTAATCCCATTAAATATATCATCTTGCAAATATCTAAATCCAGTTAATTAACTTGTATTGCAAAAGAGCTCCAAGATAGTGGGAGCTTGGTGAGTTGCCATACATTTCTTTTTAGCTCTCAAGCTTATAAAAGCTAGGTAAATGTTAACCTGCTTCTACATTTAATTCTTAAAAGCAGAAGATGACAAAATTATGATAGAGAAATACCTTGTATTTATTACTGAAAGAAAGAAATACAAATACTTTTTAAAAGACATTATTCATTTCAAAATGTTCACATAAGTTTTCCCTCAAATGTCTGTCATATTTCTTGGATTATAACGTCATTCATGCCAACCTGACCAAGAGCTATGCTGGCAAGGATTTATGGGAATTGTAATGCAACACATCAGAAGAATTCAAGGTTTTGGAAGGCACCAGTATTACAGTAAGTCTTACATAGGTATAATCAGTACAGGGGTGGGTTTCTTGCCCCGTTCCAACTGATTCGGTTGGAACAGGGCCGGCGGCGTCTTCGTGCACGCGTGCGGCGTGCGCATCCACGTGCGTGGCGCACGCATGTGTACTAGCATCTGTGCGATGCTCCAGCTGCTCCTGGAGGATCGCGCAGGCGCTGTATGCGTCCTGCGCATGCGTGGAAGCGCAGAACTCGTCAAAACCGGGTAAGGAGCGCGGGCGGACAGGTGGGCCCTTCGCCGTTCCCGGAAGTTACTTACTTCCGGGTTCGCCGACCAACCGGTTCGCAGGGACCGCCGCGAACCGGTTGAAACCTACCCCTGAATCAGTAGCAAGGTCCATTGGCTTTATCCTCAAGTAATTGCATTCTATGGCTTTCCCCAACCACATGCCCTCCAGGTGCTAGAATGTTATTCAATCAAAAATCCTACCCAAAAATCGAATCATGCTGTATTGATTAAATTGCAACACAAAAAGGCTATTTCACTCCTTTAGGGCTGATTTGTTTTGCTTCTTTGCTCTTGTGATATTTTATTTTAGGGGTGTTTTTTTTTTTTGCTTGCAATACTTCTTTTAAATATAAAACTCATTGACATGACCTGTCACTTGATGGGCTTTGTATAATACAGGTGGCCCTCGAATTTCTCTTCCAAGGTGGCGCAGTGGTTAAATGCAGCACTGCAGGCTACTTCAGCTGACTGCAATTCTGCAGTTCGGCTGTTCAAATCTCACCGGCTCAGGGTTGACTCAGCCTTCCATCCTTCCGAGGTGGGTAAAAATGAGGACCCGGATTGTTGGGGGCAATATGCTGACTCTGTAAACCGCTTAGAGAGGGCTGAAAGCCCTATGAAGCAGTATATAGGTCTAACTGCTATTGCTATTGCTACTTACAACAGTTCATTTAGAGACTGTTCAAAGTTACTACAGCACTGAAAAACCATTGCAACATCCCCATGGTCACAGGTTCAAAATTCACTTGGCAACTGGCTCATATTTATGATCGTTGCAGTTTGCCGGGGTCTTATGAGCACCTATGATCACCCTTAATAAGTCAAGGGAGAAGCCAAATTCACTTAAAAAGTATATTGCTAACTTAATTGCAGTGTTTTACTTAACAACTGTTAAGAAAGATCATAAAATGGGATAAAATTCACTTAACAACTGTCTCACTTAGCAACATAAATGTTGGGCTCCATTGTGGGCATACGTGGAGGACTACCTGAACTGATTTTTAAATATTCCAGCTAATAATAATAGTAACACAAACTATATTATATTTTTCATTTGCCTTTAATCAAGAATCTGAAAGTGAAAACAAACTTTCTAATTTAGGGCAATCATCTTGCGCTAAGATGCACGCACATCTTTCACATTGTTTGCAAATTGGTTTGGAGAGATTGAAAGTTTTCTCTGACTTGCAAAAAGGAAGAATTCAGGGAGATTGAGGCCTAAAAAAAAAAACTCCAAAAGCTTTTCTGTGTTTCTCTGTGTGACCCTCGTCAACATTCACTGTGCCACTTTGGGAATTTTCTCACCGTGTAATTCGCAGAGAAGTGGCACAAAAATCAGAAGCTACTTTCCTTATAATGGATTGGTGGAAAATTTGTATAAATCTTGTCATGTAGGATTGCAGTTTAAGATGATTTTTAATTGTGAAAAGAAAAATAGAAAATCATGTGAAGTACTTTAAGCATACTTCCAGATTACATTATTGATTTAGGCCAGTGTTTCTCAACCTTGGCAACTTGAAGATGTCTGGACGTCAACTCCCAGAATTCCCCAGCCAGCGAATGCAGACATCTTCAAGTTGCTAAGATTGAGAAACACTGATTTAGGCTATCCTGTTAGCTTACTACCAAAGAGTTAACGGCACAGACTTTTCTGTGCTATGTTAGAAAACCAGCTGCATCCATTACAGAAGTATCCTAATGACTATATAATTAAGAGCATCATTGTAGTAATGACATTTTTCATCTGGAAAGAAAAGACTTTAATAAAAAAGGGCATTTATTGGGCCAATTTCACCTGTCTGTCTATGATATTTCACTTTTATTCCCTCGGCTGTTATCATAAAGGTAATGCTGGGTGTTTGACAAGGGCCTCTGACTTTACGCTGATCTAATTAAAGGGAAAATGCACTCCAAATTCTAGTGAGTGTTTTTATTTTTTAAAAATACTGCTCATTCATCTTGCTTAAAGATTTACCTGCCTTGGTGCATTTGATTATGAAAGGGACAATAGTTCTCTTGTTTGCACAGTTTCCAGTCACTTGGTTCAGGGTCAGCAGTCACAGCAAGACGTGGCCATCGCTAAAGTTCATCCCCCCCTCCCCTTATTTTAAAATCCAAAGGCCTGACCAAGTTCTTGATTTTTATCGGCTCTTTAAGGCCAGGAAGAAAAGGTGAAACTGTCTTGGTTTGTAAACTTTATTTAGCAATAATTGGCTTGTTTAAGTTAAATTTTACTCAACAAAATTTTCCATGAAGTCAGAAAAAGAGTTAGAGGTGAATGACCACTGGGCAATTAAAAAATAAAATAAGATTAAACAAGGCTTGTATCTTATAATTGAAAGATGCACTTAGACACTGAAGACAGATTAATCAAAATTGTTTCTGGGGAAAAATAACACATTTATGAAAAATGAATAGAATGCAATCAGTTTTATCCATTTTTTAAAACCCAAGGTAAGGACCATACTGGGTCCTGATCCCACTGTCTGCTTCAGGTACAATTATGGATATTGTTTAAGAGTTAAAGAAGATATGTTTTTGCCATAGCAAAGAAGCACACATGCTTAAGATAGCAGAGATCCCTCTGGGCTACTGATATAAAGCTCCATGGCACAGTTGTTGAGTCAGGATTAGAACCAGAGGTGGGTTCCTACCAGTTCGTACCTATTCGGTAGAACCGGTTCGTCAAATCTACCAAACTGGTTAGAAGAGGTTCCACCAGTGGACCCGGAAAGCAGGCCACACCTACAGAAGAGGTTCCAAAATTTTTTGAAACCCACCACTGGTCCTTGGATATGATTATTCTACACTATCATGCTCATATTGATAAAACTCAGTGCCTCTGTGAAAGGTAAGGATGACTACTGCGTTTGTGGTGCAATCAGAACATTGTGTGTGTTGAAGTTGTTTTAACGCAAACCAAAGATGCCTTTTAAAAAACAAGTTTACATCATATTCTTATGCATGCCAGTGCTGTGTGTGAGGTAATTTAAGGTGGTTCTGACAAGTGTCGTCGGCATCTTCATATCCGGTCACATGGGCGGCAAGCCACTCCCATCCGGTCACATGGGCGGCAAGCCACTCCCACAAAGGAGGCCACACCCACAGAGTAGGTTCGAACAATTTTTGAAACCCGCCACTGATTTGAACTGAGAGTACTTTGGATTTCCCAACATACAAAAAAAAGTCTATTCAATTTAATTATTTTTCTTTCCAGACCAGTTAAAAAATGCAAAGAGAAAATATATATATATATATATATATATATATATATATATATATATATATATAACCAAGATACCATGCCATTCTTTATCAAATATGAATCTGGAAAGACTTAGCAAATAATGGGGAATAGTTCATATTTGGTGGTAATATTATCTTTGTTGATATTATTTTTCACTAATATCTAAGATGCATTCAATACCTTCATATGTGCAGGACTTGACACCCTCTTTTCAATCAGCAGGATATCTACAAAAAGAAAAACAGAAGCAGACCTAATTTAGACAGGCAGGCAAAAGAAAAACTGTTTTGAGATGGAACAAGTGAGCTCTAGACAACAATTTCCCCAATGCATCCCTATAGATGAGGTTGCTAACCCCTCTCGCCTCCTTCTAGTCACATGGAGATTTTACAGTATCCTTCCCCTGTCATGCCCACTAAGCCGTGACCAGGGGGGCCTTTTACCAGGTTCGCCTGGTACGTCACTTGCGCCCCTTCCTGGATAGGGATGCTCTGTGCACAGTCAGTCATGCCCTCGTCCTTTCTCACCTGGACTACTGTAACGCTCTCTGCATGGGGCTGCCCTTGAAGAGCACCCGGAAGCTTCAACTGGTCCAGAATGCAGCTGCATGGGTTATCATGGGGGCACCTAGGTGATCCCATGTTACACCCCTTTTAGGCAGCCTGCACTGGTTGCCGGTTGTCTTCCGGGTGCGATTCAAGGTACTAATTTTGACCTTTAAAGCGCTCCATGGCTTAGGCCCAGGGTACCTGTGAAACCACCTACTGCCACCGGTAGCCTCCCATCGTCCAGCACGATCCCACAGAGTTGGCCTCCTCAGGGTGCTGTCGGCCAGACAGTGTCGGCTAGCGACCCCCAGGGGGAGAGCCTTCTCTGTGGGAGCGCCTTCCCTCTGGAATGAGCTGGCCCCGGAGCTTCATATAATCCCCGACCTCTGGTCCTTCCGACGCGGCCTAAAAAGTTGGCTATTCCAGCAAGCCAGCCTGGCCTGAACAAAACAAAATAAATTATTGATCACTGTTAATTTTAATTTGATTTTTTTTTAAAAAAAATGTCGTTGTCAATTTTAATTGGGTTTGGGATATTCTATTTAATTTTAAAAAAACTTTTGTATTATGTGTTTCTTTTAATGTTGTACGCCGCCCTGAGTCCTTGGGAGAAGGGCGGCATATAAATCTAATAAACCAAACCAAGCCATACCTACTAAGCCATGCCCTCAGAACTGGTAGTAAAATTTTTGAATCCCACCACTGTTCGTTGCAGTTGCAATGTATATTTCATGCAGGAGAAAAGAAATACACCTTCCATAGCCCCTGCTGATAAAAAGAGTTACAAAATGCCAGGAGTCATGTTCTGCATACATTTCCTACTTTGTGTGTATGTGTATTTTAATGTGAATCAAGAGAAATTGCTTACAATAAACATTGTATTTATAAAAAATGTACAAAAATGCATTGTATCTGACCAAATTGTGAATCTGTGTTTAGAAAAATAGGCACCAAAATAAATAAAAAAATCTACTCTACACTTCTAAATAAATTACCATATCAATTATCTTTTAATTAAAAACATGAGAAATTGAGGAATGTTTGAACTGATAAATTTGTAGAAGTGAGAAGCATTTGAGAAGGCAAAACTGTTAGATTTTTTTACATCTGTATCTCATTCTAGCCTTTCTACCAACAATCATTATAGGACTGTACGATTTATAAATTCATATTGAAAATAATTCTTAATACACCAGAGTGAATATTTATTTATGAATTGTTGGGAGGTTTTTACATGAGTCTTGAGAATAAACTCTCTAAGAGGTGTTGTTATTTTTCTAAATAGTAGATGGAAGTTCTTAAAAGCCTTTTAAGGAAAAGGTTTTGCAAATCAAATTAACATACAAACATACATTCATTAAATTAACTACTGCTTAGCTTTGATCTTACCATTTTATGAAGAATATACTAATTTGGCCTTGCAAAAGGCTTTGATCATACCAGCGCTACATCTTACCTTATTCAGAAATCTCATTGTTGTAAAATTGATCAAAGCAAAGACAAAAAAGGTAGATTAAATGTCAAAGAGGTAGGGAAGGAGATTGACCTTAAAATTGTGTCTGCCATACGAAGTGGAAGAATTAGCAGGGTATAGGGTGACCTGATTTTTAGCCTCAAAGAATCTTTGCTTTCTCCAAAATCTGGATTCTTTAATTCTCAGCACCATCTCTAAATAGCAAAGTAGTTACACTCCATCTTCCTTTTCAATTGTTAAAAACAGTTATGCTCCAATTGATACAGATTAAATACTAGAATATAAAGCATTACAGCAGTGTTCATTTGCTCAATATTCACTCTTTCCTACATGTAGCTCCACAGCAAGAAACTAAGTATATTAAAAGATATATCATGACACATGCTTTAATATAGAGGCATGTGATGGCTCAGCGAGTAAAGACGCTCAGTTTGGACAGCCCAGATATTGGGACCTGAGAGTTACTTACAATACAATAGCAGAGTTGAAAAGGACCTTGGAGGTCTTCTAGTCCAACCACCTGCCTAGGCAGGAAATCCTATACCATTTCAGACAAATGGCTATCCAATATCTTCTTAAAGACTTGCAGTGTTGGGGCATTCACAACTTCTGGAGGCAACTTCTGTTCCACTGATTAATTGTTCTAACTGTCAGGAAATTTCTCTTCAGTTCTATGTTGCTTCTCTCCTTGATCAGTTTCCACCCATTGCTTCTTGTTCTACCCCCAGGTGCCTTGGAGAATAATTTGACTCCCTCTTCTTTGTGGCAACCCCTGAGATATTGGAACACTGCTGTCATCTCTCCCCTAGTCCTTCTTTCTATTAAACTAGACATATCCAGTTCCTGCAACCATTCTTCATATGTTTTAGTCTCCAGTCCCCTAATCATCTTTGTTGCTCTTTCTAGAGTCTGCACTCTTTTGAGAGTCTCCACATCTTTTCTACATTGTGGCAACCAAAACTGAATGCAGTATTCCAAGTGTGGCCTTACCAAGGCATTATAAAGTGGTATTAACACTTCACGTGATCTTGAATCTATCCCTCTGTTTATGCAGCCTAGAACTGTGTTGGCTTTTTTGGCAGCTGCTGCACACTGCTGGCTCATATTTAAATAGTTGTCCACTAGGACTCCAAGATCCGTTTCACAGTTACTACTGTTGAGCAAGGTACCACCTATACTGTACCTGTGCATTTCATTTTTCTTGCCTGAATGTAGAACCTTACTCTTTCCACCATTGAATTTCATTTTATTACATAGTTTGTCAAGATCCTTCTGTATCTTGAGCCTATCTTCTGGAGTGTTGGCTATCCCTGCCAGCTTGGTGTCATCTGCAAATTTGATGGGGTCCCCATTTATTCCTTCATCCAAATAATTGATGAAGATGTTGAAGAGTACTGGGCCCAAAACAGAGCCTTGGGGTACTCCACTGCATACTTCCCTCCATGAAGATGCAGTTCCATTGAGGACTACATGTTGAGTGTGGTTGGTCAGCCAGTTACAAATCCATCTCGTGGTGATGCTCTCTAACCCAAATTCTTCTACTTTATCTAGTAGTAGGTTATGGTCTTACTGAAGTCCAAGTAAACTATATTGACGGCGTTTCTCTAGTCCACTAATTTTGTCACATTATCAAAGAATGCAATAAGATTAGTCTGGCATAACCTGTTTTGACAAACCCATGTTGGCTTTTGGCTATTACTTTGTTTGCTTTTAGGTGTTCGCTAATTCGTTGCTTGATTATCTTTTCCAGAATCTTATCTGGTATTGAGGTCAGTCTGATAGGTATGTAGTTTCCTGAATCTGTTTTTTCCACTTTTTTGAAGATGGGAACCACATCAGTTCTTTTCAAGTCCTCTGGTAGTTCCCCAGTGCTCCAGGATCTCTGAAAGATATAGTTCAGAGGTTCTGAGATCTCGTGTGCCAGTTCCTTCAGAACCCTGGGATGCAATCTATCTGGTCCTGGTTATTTGAACTCATCTAGGGTAGACAGGTGCTCACTTACCATTTTCTTCCCTATTTCAACTTGAGTTCCTTAATCTGATTTTTGTGGTGCTGTTTTTGGTAGGTTGGACTGTTTTTTCCCTTTGTGTAAAGACAGATGCAAAAAATGAGTTAAATAGTTCTGCCTTCTCCCTGTTGCTTGTCACCTTCATGCCATTTTTTCCCAGCAATGGAGCAATTGTTTGCTTAACTTTTTTCTTGTTTTTAACATGTTGGAAGAAGCTTTTTTGTTATTTTTGTGGCAAGCCTTTCTTCATTGTGAGCCTTAGCTTTCCTCACTTCATCTTTACAGGCTCGGGCTATTTGCTGATATTCTGCCTTAGTTATGTCTCCTTCTTTCCACTTTTTATATTTATCCTTTTTGTCTTTCAATTTGTCAGATAGTTATTTATGCAGCCATGCTGGTTTCTTTTGGGACCTGTAATTTTTCTTCTTCATTGGTATTGTGCTAGACTGGGCTTTTGTAATCTCATTTTTCAAAAATTCCCAAGCCTTTTGAGTTGTTTTCCCCTTGAGGATTCTCATCCATGGAATTTTTCCCAAGCTCTCTCTAAGTTTATTGAAATTAGCTCTCTTAAAGTCCAAGACTCTAGTATGACTTTGTTCTACTTGTGTTTGCATAATGTTGAATTCCAATATTGCATGGTCACTTGCCCCCAGGGTTCCTGTGGCTTCAACACCTTCTATAATTTCTTCTCTGTTAGTGAGAATTAAGTCCAATATGGCTGATCCCCTTGTTCCCTTCTCTACTTTTTGGGAAACAAAGTTGTCTTTGTTAGGAACCTGTTGTATCTTCCACTTAGTGCAGAGTTTGTTTCCCAGTTGATGTCAGGGTAGTTAAAATCCCCCATTACTATTGTGGTATGCTTCCTACATACCTTAGTTAGCTGACTAGCAAAAAGTTCATCTACTTTCTCTGCTTGGTTAGGTGGCCTGTGGTATAGACCTATGGCAATGTCATCCCCCCTCCCCCAACCTTTAATATTGACCCAAATGCATTCAAGATAGTTCTCATCATTGTTGTGCTCTATTTCTGTAGAGATGTGGTTATTTCTTATATATAGTGCAACTCCACCTCCTCTTTTATTTGGTCTATTTCTTTTAAATAATTTAAATCCTTCTAGCTATATGTTCCATTTGTGGGTTTCATCCCACCAAGTTTCTGTAATGGCAACAATATCATTTCTGCCCCCATTTACTTGAATTTCTAATTCACCCTGTTTATTCTTCATACTCTGTGCATTTGAGTCCATTTTGATTGACCCTGTGTTTACTGTCTACTTAACCTGTGTTATGCCTGACTGGCCCTATTTTCTTGCCACTTGCATGATTCATGTACATGGTATGGCACTCCCTATTAAATGCTTGGTTTTGCTTGACAGCAGAAGTGATAATCCTACCCACACAAACATCCATGTTGCCTACACTGATAACCCTATGAATTTTAGATTGTTGGGGACAGAAATGTTCTGTATCAATTAATTCCCTGTCCCCGCTGTTCAGTTTAAATGTTTATCCAAAAAATCTGTGAATTTAATGCCAAGTAACTCAGTCCCTTTCTTGGATGTGTGTAAACCATCTCTTTTGTACAGTTTTTCATTGGACCAGCTGCAGACATCATGACTAATAAAACCAAAGCCTTCCCTTTTACACCACTCCTTTAGCCACACATTAAACTCTGTTACACGCTGGCCCTTCCCTTTTTGTTCCTTATATACTGGTAAAACCTCTGAAAAGATAAGCCTACAACCTGTACTACTAAGTTCATAGCCCAAGCTTTGGAAATCATGCTGCACAGAAAGTTCATCTTTTTGGGACAGATCATTTGTGCCAAGATCTATAATAGCATCAACGTCACAGTCCTTACTTGCATTCTTGACTACCTTAAGAATACGCCTCTTGTCTCTGTTGGCAGTAGCACCTGGCAGACACCTGACCTCTTTTAAAACCTCCATATCCTTTCCTAAATTTACATCCCTTAGATTGAATCACCAACCAGAAAGTGACCTCTCTTTTTGCATACTTTGCTCTTCTTGTGCGACTGATGCGTGATACCTGGTTCCCCATTTCGCCTTTCCAAAGAAAGTTCTTCATTTTGGACCACAATCCCCTGCTTATTTGAGTCATCATTATCACAACTACCTTGACCTGTCTCTTTAGTGTCCCTATTAAGGTTAACAAGGGTGTTATATCTGTTATGCTGGGTCACAGCAAAAGCTTTGTGTTTATGGTTACTTTTCTCTGCTCCTGCCAACCTAGCAGTTCAAAGAAAGTGAATGCAAGTAGATAAATAGGTATCATTTCAATGAGAAGCTAACAGCGTTCTGTGTGCCTGGGCATATAGGCATGCTTTCCACATGACCACAGAAGCATCTTTGGATAACGCTGGTTCCCACAGCTAAAAAAATGAAGATGAGTACCACTCTCTAGAGTCAGACATGACTAGACAGGGGGAACATTTACCTTTATACTTTAGTATGATGGATGCACAATGTAATGGCTCTGTGGAGGTTAGGAAGTCAAAAATAATTTGTTTCAATCATGGGACCAAAGCATTGCTACCTATGTTTAAATTGTGAATCCTTCATACATTAGCAAATATAGTGCCATAAATGAGAATATCTCATTAAAAAAACATGTTTCCATAAGCAAGAAAGGTTTTGAGGAATGAATAGAAGAGCAAAGGAAAAAATGCTGAAAAGATCAGACAGTGAAAGTACTAAATTTGTTCAACTGCTTTGTTTTGTTTTGAAATATAGCTCTTGTATTTCAGCTACAGTTATATAGCACAGTATTACACATTTTTTCAATGTTTTATGCAGCTGGTTTGTAATACTAGATTGCTAAAGAGGAATAATAATAACAATCATTCCAACTTCAATTTTGTAATCATTGGTGGCCAAGAAAAGTAATGGATTAATTTCTATCACAATCGTAATGTGTGAGAAACAGTTTCTGAAGTCATAATTGTAGGTGGAGCTTCTAAGAGCTATTATAATTTTACATTAGTATAATATTCTGATAGCTATTATATTTCTCTTCAAAGCTCTTTGGAGAGCAATATTTCCTCATATTATTGAATTATGCACTGTTATTTATGGGTGTAAAGTTGTGATAGTTGATACTAAATTGACACCATAATTGATCTGAGTATAGTTAAATACTGTCACACAATGTTACTAACACAAGTAACACATCTTCCTCTAAGTGAACCTGCCTTGCAAAATAAGAAAAACAAAGACATTATGCTACATGTGAACAAATTTCCCCGATTCCTGTAGTATATATTTCAACTAGAAAGGACAAAGAAAGGAGGGAAACTGAAATTACTATATTATACAGTATTCTGAAAATAATTCAGCCTAATTTGAATCTTGAGTACATGGGATATTGATTAATGTATATATTTGGTACAGGGAAAGCCAGATAATAAAGAAAAAATGGACACATCAGTGATCATATATTTAAAATCAGAAGTTGCTCTATATTTCTATCACTGAACAATAGTATTTTTGATACCTAACCCCATGACCAATAAATCCATAAAGTGAGTATTTTTTTCATATAGAATTAAAAAAAATACCTATATATCGTTCAACAGCATTGTTAGAAAACCATATTAACCAACTGATGGATATGAAACCAAAATGGCATAAGAGTAAGGCATGATTATATGATTAAGTCATAAACATATATTTCATGCAAGTAAATATCTTATGTAGAAAGGGATACATAAAATGTAAAAATGAGAAATTGAAAGAAGCCAACACTGGCAATTCATCCAGCCTTATTTTAAGGTTTTACATACACTTATTTGAAAATAAGTGCTATTGAACTGAGAAATTACTTTTGAACAGTTTTGTATGGTACCACTATCCAGTCAATTTCCAAGTTGAAATTCTAGAGAACAGATACTGACCTGTGTTTTGCATTACACAAGTTATGGTGTGTGTGCTTATGCGCACATACACATCCATAAAATATTTACGTACACAACCATTTTCTTTAAAAAAAAGAAACTTTTCCAATAAAGTTTTCAAAAATCATAAAATATTAAATCAAGCGAACAACAAAAATTCATAAGAAAATCTTTTTTTTATGAAGAAGAGAAAAGAGACAATAATCAAGGATTACAATGAAAATATTGTTCACATTCATTCCTTATACATTGCATTCACTATAAATGTAATTCTATACCTACAAACTTGCAAATAAATTATTCTTAAACAGATGTGCAGAGGTCTTTACTCCATATTGGGTCAATTTGAGGAAACAAATAAAAAGCATTTCTGTATTTATTGCATCATATCATGGCAATTACTGTTAATGTTAGCGTAGGGCAATGTGAATGGCATTTTTTTTTACTGAAACCATCGCAAATCACTATCCATGTTTCAGAATATTCTCCCAGCATAAGCTGCACTTATTCTTTGTGTAAACACATATTACACAGAGAGCTGTCTTTCCTAAAGAGCATATTTGCTATTCAAACCACCTCCTCAGTCTTAATTCAAAAATAACAGATTTGGGCAGTTTTAATTTTCAAAGATGAGGTCACTGTTAGTGAATTGGTGAGTAAATCCAAACCCTTCCCAGAAACCTGCAATTACCTCCTGGAATAAAGAAATCACTGTTGTGATTTGAGAAATAATGGCTAATGATATGTCTACCAGAAGGAAATGGCGTTATTAATTACCTCACTGTGAACACACCATTTATTGACAGCTTTGAGGGCCATTCCTCCAATTAAGTTGACTGGGTAAAGCTTCAATTAGCCCATCTGCACACTGCTGCAGTGCACAAATATGACAGCATTGTCTGCCAACAGGTGCAAAAGGAAATTTGAAGGAACAGAACGGGGTCTGAAGGTATTGCTCCAAAACTACATGAGTGCCTCTTCTAAGAAAAATTACAGAAAGAGGAAGCGGGGAGGGGAAAGGGAGACAGAGACAGAGTGACACAGAGAGAAAATCTCAGTGTAGAACACGTAGAATGAATTTGTTTCTTACAATCTTTGGAACAATTTAGAGAATTTGTCATTTGTCCTACGTATTTTGCAATACTATACAGGTAGTTCCCAAGTTATGGCCGCAACCGAGCCCAAATTTTCTGTTGCCAAGTGAGACATATATTGTGAGTTTTGCCCCATTTTATGATATTTTTTGCACAGTTCTTAAGTGAATCACTGCAGTTGATAAGTTAGCAATAGCAGTAGCAGTTAGACTTATATACCACTTCATAGGGCTTTCAGCCCTCTCTAAGCGGTTTACAGAGTCAGCATATTGCCCCCAACAACAATCCGGGTCCTCATTTTACCCACCTCGGAAGGATGGAAGGCTGAGTCAACCTTGAGCCGGTGAGATTTGAACAGCCGAACTGCAGAACTGCAGTCAGCTGAAGTAGCCTGCAGTGCTGCATTTAACCACTGCGCCACCTCGGCTCTTAACCCGGTTGTTAAGTGAACCTAGCTTCCCCATTGACATTGCTTGTCAAAAGGTTGCAAAAGGTGATCACATGACCTTGGGACACAGCAGTGGGCAAAAGTATGAGCCAGTTGCCAAGCATCTAAATTTTGATCACATGATCACAATGCAACAAAGGTTGTATGTGAAAAATGGCCATAAATCACTCTTTTCACTAACTTTGAATAGTGACTCCGTGAACTGTTGTAAGTCAAGAACTACCTGTAGATTTAATTCAATCATAAGAAAAGCCCAAATTTTTCTGATCCAGCTCCCCATATATGAAATAGATACAGGAAATTGTAAGTCTAGCATGGGAATAACACTATGTTTGACAATATTCAGCTCAGCTAACACAGAAAACTTGCTTAAATGGCTATCAGTAGAAAGCATTTCAGGTCTTGCTATAGCAAAATTTCAAATGGAGAAGAGCTTGTGATGAAGTATAGAGGTCATAGGAAGAAAGTTACCATAACCTCATTTCATTCGCAAGTTTGATCTTTTTATGTAGTCCAAGAAATGCAAGAGACTGAACCATTTATAGGCTAAATATGACCTTTACCTACTCTGCCAGGCTTCCCAAAGCTGAGGACCTAGAGGGCACGTGGAAATTCTGGGCAGCATGGCAATTGCTGACAATGCTGAGAGCAGAAGTCAGATTGCCCAGATTTTTATCTATTTATATCTATGGGACCGTCTTCTGCCATATACCTCCCAGCGTCCGATAAGATCTCACAGGATGGGCCTTCTCTGGGTGCCGTCAACTAGACAATGTCGTCTGGCGGCCCCTCAGGAGAGGGCCTTCTCTGTAGCTGCTCCGGTCCTATGGAACGATCTATCCCCAGAGATCCGGACCCTCCCCAATGTCTCGGCCTTCCGTAAGTCTATTAAGACCTGGCTATTCCGGCAGGCCTGGGGCAGTTGACCTCTTGAATGAGGTCCAGCCCCACTAAGGTTGAGTGCATGTTGTGTCTTTTAACTTCCTTGTCTTTCTATTTTTAAATTTTTTAGTATTTTTAAATTGTTTTTATGTAAGCCCCCCGGAGTCCTTCGGGATTGGACGGCATATAAATTTATTAAACATTAAACATTAAACATTTTATATGTATATATTTGAGACCGGGCATCAGAATTTCATTTTTTAATGTGTGTCAGTATGAAAAAAAGAAAAAAGTGGCAATAGCACTTAGTGCTTTACAGCCCTCTCTAAGCTGTTTACAAAGTCAGCATATTGCACTCAACAATCTGGGTCCTCATTATGCAGACCTCAGAAGGATGGAAGGCTGAGTCAACCTTGAGCCTTGTGAAATTCAAACTGCCAACTTGCAGGCAGCAGAAGTAATCTGCAGTACTTATTTTATATAGGCACTCCTTATAATAACAGATTGCACTAATGATGCTGATTATATAATTTTGTTATTTGCACAATGATGTCATGATAAGCGTGATGCTATTAAATTCTGTACCCCAATCCTAGTTTGGAATGTAAAATATAATATTACTGATTTACAATTAGATTAAACATGTAAAGCATTAAAATACTTCAAATCATTGTACCCATTTAAAAAAATATTTTTATGACAAAGCATTCCACATGCACAAATACAGGAAAGACTTAATACTAATAGGTTTTCACAAAGCAGAGTATTGAATATGATATCATGGCATATGTTACAATGAGCTTAGCACATAGTTAAAAGCTTCACAAAACACTATTCCACAATATAAACAAATTTTCAAGGAAGTAATCAGTTTATGTAAACCCACTCAGAAATCATCCAAAGGCCATGCATATTTAGACCTTGCACTACTTCTAATCAAATAATCAAAATTAATTAAAAAGCAACACTGCTAAAGCATCTGTTTAAAAGATTGAAATTCAGCATTTAGGAGATACACTATGGCTTTAATGCAGTTGCAAACTAAATCAGACTACTAGATATATCTAGAATAGAAAAACTATATACACTTTCTATAGATGTTTATTAACTATACTTTCTGGCTTCAATTATCCAAGGAAAAGAATAACTTTAATATAACCTAATTCAGAATCATTTGATTTACAAGTGCCCAAGGCCACAAATGCTGATTCAATTTTGCTGATTTTAGATTGGAAGTGAATGATTTTTTTAATGAGTCATATATAGGTAGTCCTTGAATTATGATTATGAGCCCAGAATTTCTGTTGCTAAGTAAAACATTTCTTAAATGAGTTTTGCCCAATTTTATGACCTTTATTGCCACATTTGTTAATTTGATTCACTGCAGTTGCTAAGTTGGTAACATGTTTATTAAGTGAACCTGAATTCTCCACTGAATTTGCTTGTCCAAAGGTTGCAAAAACTGATCACAGGACTCCAATACACTGCAGCCATCATAAATAAGAGCCGAGGTGGCGCAGTGGGTAGAGTGCAGTACTGCAGGCTACTTCAGCTGACTGTTATCTGCAGTTCGGCGGTTCAAATCTCACCGGCTCAAGGTTGACTCAGCCTTCCATCCTTCCGAGGTGGGTAAAATGAGCACCCAGACTGTTGGGGGCGATATGCTGACTCTGTAAACCGCTTAGAGAGGGCTGAAAGCCCTATGAAGCGGTATATAAGTCTAACTGCTATTGCTATATGAGTCAGTTGCCAAACATTTGAATTTTGATCATGTGGAATGCTGCAACAGTCATAAATATAAAAAATGGGGATAAGTCACTTTTTTGCTGTTGTAACTTCGAATGGTTACTAAACAAAATGTTGTAAGTCAAAGACTACCTGTACACCAATGATTACACATAACCACTGAGACAAAATGAATAAATATTATAGACCCTAGAAATAATCACTGATATAAACAGAAGAAAAGACAATCAGAGAAATGTACTCCTTGTTTGGAGAAGATACATGCAGATTAGAAGTTAGGGGAAAATAATGACCCATGGCTTCTAGGTCTTGAAGACCTTTTATTTATTTAACTTCAAAGGTTAAACAAACATTAAAGATTAAAGCATTACCATATAATATGTAATAATAAACCAGACAGTATACATTTGAAACAAGATAAAATAAACTCACCATGTAGAAGCATAGCACTGAAAATAAGCCAATAAATTTCACAGGAAAGCCATCCAAATGAGGGACAGATTATGAGGAAGGAAATTCCATCGTCACAGTGTCACAAGCCATAAGATCCAGTCTTAGGGCTCACTAAAACAAACTTCAAATGGGAACAGAGATGCCAGACCTCGACAATGATAGACACAAGCAAGGCCTTCAACAGAGGGGACAAACACACATTCACATGAGGCACGGTAGTAAATATTATCATACTCCTGCTAACATTAAATCCAAAGTGTTGCATCCTACAGCACATCAAAGCAATGACTAAACATCACTAAAAGTCCTGATCATCTGATCAAGTGCTACAAAATCTAGAATAGGTGGTGAAATGAATAATGAAGTGAAACTATATCTGGCTGAAGATATTCCCCACAAGTTCTACAGTAAGCCCACCCCCAACGGTGTGAAAACGCACCTTTGGGACAACCATGATCTGGATGTCTGAGAATTTCCATAGACCAGTGTTTCTCAACCTTGGCAACTTGAAGATGTCTGGACTTCAAGAATGTCAGTTTACTTGAATACTTAATAATAATGAGAACACAGTTTTATTGATGTCTTTTCAAAATGCTTTCCTTTTCCTTGTTAAAAGGAGATTACATGGCACTTATCAATATTTTATTTTAGTTCTAAATAGGAAATATTATTGTGGTTTACAAATCTGTCAATGTACAATGCATTCAAAAACAATATGATAGTCACTGTAGAGTCAATTATTGAAAGAGTTTTGAGCCAAGGCATGAACATAAATATCTTTAGTCTACTAACATGTGGTGCTTTTTAGTTTTGTGTCCGGAAACCACAAGGAAGGTTTGGTAAAATAGAAGTGATTAAGTACCCATCATGTTTTTCAAACTTCTTCTAAAAGAGATCATGAAGCTGGCTTATCAGATGGCAGAGCTTTCATCATATCACACGCTGAGCTGCTAATGAAATGATGGGATTGTAGAATTTTAATCATTTGCTGTATAATAGATCTCCTGCATAGAAGGCTTGCATTATACTGTACCTGCTTGAAAAGTGAGCCTGAAATTAAACCTGCAACATATTAGTGGAAAAGATGAAGCATATACTTTCATACTTATCAAAAAAGCTTATTCTCATTTTTGGCCCAAATGGCATTTTATTGGAGAAGATTTGAGCCTCTCCATTGAAATCAGCATTACAGATATGTAAAATAGAAAGAGACTGGAGACCCATCTGAATAATTTCGATGCAGTCCTCCTTTTGTATTTTTTTTCACTGTTTCCACTCTCTGTTTAAAACAGTTTTGAGCTAATCGGTTCCCAGTTGTCTAACAGGAGAAGATCAGTATTCCTTTCTTATTTCTTGCTCGTGGTTTGTCCATTTGGCTGGTGATTTTTCTAAATATGGTAAATAAGAATGGAAAGAGAGATCCAATCCAGTCAAGGCTTTTGTACTCTGTTATGCTTAAAAGACCTGTAATTCTGGCATGGGGGAAAATACTGACCCAGTATTCTCTTCCTCAAGCCTTCCTCAAGAAGCTTGAGGAAGACAATGCCACTTGGAAAATAGACCAATGCAAATTCTTGATACAAAATATCATTGGCTCTATTGCTCAGCACAATCAGGTCACCCAAGTGCTAAAATATTTTTAGAACTGGACAAAAACCTCTTGTGAAAGTATCCTTAATCACAATCATTTCTTGGGAACTAAGTTATTGGTGAAAGACAAAAGCTAGGCTCAGCCTTTCTCTCCTCATTTTGAATTAGATGAATGTTGCAAAACTTCCCATTCAAGATGCTACTACATATATGGAGTATATTGAATAGTTTTGAGAATGATATGCTACATTCTGTACTAAGGAGGTTTTAAATACCGTATACAAGTATTAAAGTGCAATTAATTTTGTGAATGCATTCTTGGTAATAATGTACCTCAAAAATAGATATTCTGCATGCTGGATCATGCAGTTCTGCTCCAAGGATAGAGCTTCCCAAATTATACATCATGAGTTCATTATCTTGCTGCCAAGCATGCTGACACCTTGATGTGGGATTTTCAACCCTGGCATGTAAGGTCTTAATTCCTGCCCAACACCTAGAGACAATCAAGGAGCCATAAGCAACCACATCAATGACTAGAGATCACACAACCAAAATTGGAAGAAGGCATTTTCCTTAAAGTTACTTATCAGATGAGAGACAGGAGGTATGAACAAGTGGGAAAAAGTAACATTCATAAATATAAAACAATGAAAGACATGAAATTAATATTGTTTTAATATTCAAAGTTACCTTCTGTACTAAGCTTCAAGAAAATCTTGGCATATTACTAAATATGTCAGAATGAACCTTGAGGCATTGCTCTTCCATAACAAAATGTTTGTACTGGCAAGTTGGCATATCACATATATGAATAATATTGTGCCTACTGTGAATATCATTTTGCAACTATATAGCCAAGTAATGGAGGGATACAAAGATGAAATCCATTGGAAAGCCATATCAGCTTGGTCAAATAGCTAATATGCTTTCCCTTTAGCCTTACTTAACTAACATGGTACAAATATTTAAGTTTGCATTTTTAATCTTATTCCCTATAGATACAAACTTGAACAGAAGATGAACCCAAAGCGAACCCAAATACCTTAGTCACACCCACAAAATCTCAAGAAAAACAGGCAAGTTAAATACCTGTATAAGCCCAACACAACGATGAGTTATTGTCCTTTTTTAAACATTATAATTAACAATTTTCCCAGTGAATGTTGATTAATTAAACAAAGAAAAGGGTTCTGAAGGCAGAAAGATAGTGAGATCTAGGACAATCCAATGGATCTTATAAAGTAACATTTGTATGATTAACTAGTCTCGTGGGCAGAAGTTATAAATGTGTGGTTCATGTAATGACCTTTTTTCCAGGAACAACGTCATTCTTTGGCTAGGCAGGCAGATGATCTGAAAAGGCAGAATGGTTTGTAAAGCCATAATGCTTCTAAACACTCTCCAGATTGTCTTAAAAACATGCATATGATAGAGAAGGGATTTCTCTAAGGAAGCAAAAGGTAGTCCAATAGATGTAACCATTCCTTCAGGGTACAAAGTTTGAGTTTGAGTTGAGTTTGAGTTTATTATATTTCTATGCTGCCCTATTCCCCGGAGGGGACTCAAGGCGGCTCACAACCAAGTCAGCGGGGGGGGGAGGGGTGTGTACAAATAAGAAAAAGTATTTTTCTCTACTACAAATATGTGTATTGAGGATTTGTAGTCATAGATAATCTGGCAGGGTAACTTTACTAAGCTTACTTAATGAAAAGATGATAGATATGATACTTCATCTACTTTATATGCTTAAATACGCTAGAGCAGGGGTTTCTAACTCGCAGGTCCCAGGCCGAATGCATCACATGCTGGCCACCTCACCCCCTGTTTAGCAAAGGGGGGGGGAGTTGCGATATTTCACCTGACAACAGGTTGTCATGAGTTTGACAGCCCTGCACTAGAGAAAAGATATTGCTATAGAAATTGTTTGGGGGGAGACTAGGATACTAGCTAATAAGTTGAACATCTGGGTATCTAATAGCAATAGCAATAGTAGTAGACTTATATACCGCTTCATAGGGCTTTCAGCCCTCTCTAAGCGGTTTACAGAGTCAGCATATTGCCCCCAACAACAATCCGGGTCCTCATTTTACCCACCTCGGAAGGATGGAAGGCTGAGTCAACCCTGAGCCGGTGAGATTTGAACCGCTGAACTGCTGATCTAGCAGTCAGCTGAAGTAGCCTGCAGTGCTGCATTTAACCACCGCGCCACCTCGGCTCTAAATATGATTTTTCAAAATATACAGAAGTTTCCTAGATGGTCTAAAAATATTTTATTATTCATATCATTTAATATAACAAACACACCGTTACAATATTAAGCTACATCTTATTTATTTTTTTCCTTAAAGCCCTGGACTGAGAAGTTAACAAAGCAGAATTTTTTTCTACTCATTGTGAAATTCTAGCCCCTTGTTCTGCAAGTAAATAGCTAACCTAGAAATAATCTGAGCAACCGTGGATTATAGGAGTAGTGAGGTATACAAGGATTCTTACAAAAGAAAAAAGCGTAGGAGGACATGAATAAGCATTTCAATTACACTTCTCTCTACAAGGGGGAAAACATTTGTAATAGGATTCTTTTTAAAAAAAAAAAAATCCCCGAATTCCAGAACTACAGAAGAAGGATGTTAGTGTGCCAAGGTAAGCTCTCTGTGATATTTTGCTATAAAAAGATGTTCCAGGTCTTGCTGCCTGGGGTTTGAACATCTTATTTCCAAGTATTATATTTGTAGAGACTCTAAAAATCTGTCTCTATGTCAACATGAATTATCCTCTGCCTCAGCACGCCTTTTTTAAAAATAATACCAACTCCTCAGAAAAGCGTAAGCCTGACATAAGACATCTTTTCCTCTACCTTCCAGATCCATTTGAAAGCAATGCTAGTTTTACAGAGATTAGACCACAAAGATAAAAACCAACAATTACAGGTAGTCCTCAATTTGAATTTGAATTGAATTTGAATTTACTTTATTTGTATGCCGCCCTTTTCCCTGAGGGGACTCAGGGAGGCTCACAATTCAAGGGAGGGGGGAAAACAAACAAAGTTACAGAATATAAAGACCATACACAGCTAAAAACACAACAATCATATCATTCGGAGTGGGGCTGCAAGTCTTTAGCCCCAGGCCTGTCGGAACAGCCAGGTTTTAAGGGCTGTGCGGAAGGCCTGGAGGGTGGTGAGGGTACGAATCTCCACGGGGAGTTCGTTCCACAGGGTCGGAGCAGCCACAGAGAAGGCCCTCCTCTGGGTAGTCGCCAGTCGGCACTGGGCGGCTGATAGAATTCGGAGGAGGCCTAGTCTGTGGGATCTTATTGGTCTAGTGGAGGTAATTGGCAGCAGGCGGTGTCTCAAGTACCCAGATCCAATACCATGAAGGGCTTTGAAGGTGACAACTAGCACCTTGAAGCGAATCCGGAGATCAACAGGCAGCCAATTTACAACAATTTGTTTAGTGACTGTTCAAAGTTACAATGCCACTGAAAAAGTACGGCCATTTTTCACAGTTGCAACTTTTGCAGCATCCTGTGGTCATGAGATCAAAATTCAGATGCTTGGTATAACTGATACATATTTATGTTGGTCCAGGATCCTCTGATCCCCTTTTGTGACCTTCTGACAAGCAAAGTCGATGGGAAGCCACATTCACCTAACAACCAGGTTACTAACTTAAGAACTACAGTGATTCACTTAACAAATGTGGCAAGAAAGGTCATAAAATCAGACAGGACTCACTTAGCAAATGCCTCTTTCAACAACAGAAATTTTGGGTTCAGTTGTGGTTGTAAGTCAAGGACTCCGGGTTTGAAAATATTCGCATACATTTTCTATGTGATAGAATTTCCTTTGATATTTGGATTGCACCATTTATTCTCTAAATCTAATTCTATGCCAATTTAGTGTAGTGATTAGAGTGCTGGATGGTTGGCAAACCATGCATTTCCTTAGGCATAATAACCAGCAGAATGACTTTGGGCCAGTCAGTCAGTTCTTCTTAGCTCAACCACTTCATAGAGTTGTTGGGGGGAAAAACAGGAAGTGGTTAACATTAACTAGAATATTGCCTTAAATTACAGAAAAATAAAGATGGGATAAAAATTAAATCATGTACTAATACTTTATCAACTCATTAAAAAGAGTACAGAAGTGAGAAAACATTCTGAATTAAAACTCGGTTGACATAAATTGATAAGTACTTTTACATCATTTTTACTTTGAATGTTTCCAGGTTTCTTCAAATAATTAATATTTAAAAAAAGAAAAAGCAATTGAGCCAATTAAGGGCCCAACATTTGGAAATTAAGGAAACTCAAAGTCTAAATTGCAGCAGTATTTCTGTTCTATCTATCTCTAAATTCCACTGTTGTTTTTATGTATATTTCAAAGGAATGAAGTTTGTATAGTAGCGTAGGGTTTTGTTTGGATCAGGAAAAAACAAACCCTAGCTGAAGACAAAATTGGTAACAATTTTGATCTCTGAGGAACGAAAACTTTTGAAACTCACATTTCTTTATATCGATAATAATTATATCAAATTCAAAATATTATCTGGGGTTGTGTACGTGTGCGTGTGTGCACGTGCAAGGGTGTGTGCTGTGTAATATCCATGAAGACAGAATTGCCTTTAAATAGTTTGAGGGGTTCATCCAGTGGTGGGTTACAAAAATTGTTCGAACCTACTCTGTGGGTGTGGCCTCCTTTGTGGGAGTGGCTTGCTGCCCATGTGACCAGATGGGAGTGGCTTGCCACCCATGTGACCGGATATGAAGATGCCGACGACACTTGTCAGAACCACCTTAAATTACCTCACACACAGCACTGGCATGCATAAGAATATGATGTAAACTTGTTTTTTAAAAGGCATCTTTGGTTTGCGTTAAAACAACTTCAACACAAACAATGTTCTGATTGCACCACAAACGCAGTAGTCATCCTTACCTTTCACAGAGGCACTGAGTTTTATAAATATGAGCATGATAGTGTAGAATAATCATATCCAAGGACCAGTGCTGGGTTTCAAAAATTTTTGGAACCTCTTCTGTAGGTGTGGCCTGCTTTCCAGGTCCACTGGTGGAACCTCTTCTAACCGGTTCGGTAGATTTGACGAACCGGTTCTACCGAATAGGTGCGAACTGGCAGGAACCCATTTCTGGGTTCATCATAGGTTTTGTTTTCTAAACAAAGTTATCCTGCCTTTTGATTATATCCACAAATATTCCAAATGCAAAGTTCATTGTGCAATTGAGCCAAATTAATAATAATAGCAATAATAATAGCAATAACAGTAGACTTATATACCGCTTCATAGGGCTTTCAGCCCTCTCTAAGCGGTTTACAGAGTCAGCATATTGCCCCCAACAACAATCTGGGTCCTCATTTTACCCACCTCGGAAGGATGGAAGGCTGAGTCAACCCTGAGCCAGTGAGATTTGAACCGCTGAACTGCTGATCTAGCAGTCAGCCTGCAGTGCTGCATTTAACCACTGCGCCACCTTGGCTCTATTAAATTGGTATGTGTATGTACAGGACATTACTTTGGGTCTCATCATGCTTTGGTAGGAACCCAGAGGTGGGTTCCTACCAGTTCGCACCTATTCAGTAGAACCGGTTCGTCAAATCTACCGAACCAGTTAGAAGAGTTCCACCAGTGGACCCGGAAAGCAGGCCACACCTACAGAAGAGGTTCCAAAAAATTTTGAAACCCACCACTGGTCCTTGGATATGATTATTCTACACTATCATGCTCATATTTATAAAACTCAGTGCCTCTGTGAAAGGTAAGGATGACTACTGCGTTTGTGGTGCAATCAGAACATTGCGTGTGTTGAAATTGTTGTAACGCAAAACAAAGATGCCTTTTAAAAAACAAGTTTACATCCTATTCTTATGCATGCCAGTGCTGTGTGTGAGGTAATTTAAGGTGGTTCTGACAAGTGTCGTTGGCATCTTCATATCCGGTCACATGGGCAGCAAGCCACTCCCATCCGGTCACATGGGCGGCAAGCCATTCCCACAAAGGAAGCCACACCCACAGAGTAGGTTCAAACAATTTTTGAAACCCCCCACTGATGCTTTCTTATCACACTCCTCAAAACACAAATAAATTAGAAAAGAAGTTGATATTTTGTAGAGTATGTCCCATCAGGTGATATTGGCATAAAAAGATTGCTATAAAGACTTTTTTTTATCAATATATCTGGCTTAAGGACATTATCATATTACAGCAATATCACAGTGACTCTTCAATTTCATTTTTAGAAAATCTCCCCCAAAATATTTTAGCACAGAACACAGAAATAAATTTTCATAATGAATGCCAGTTTCAACTTTGTTGGTAAAAGAAGACACTGAATAAAAATAAAATGAACAGTTTTGCCTATGGCAACCATAGTGAGCAAAATGCAGAAGCAAACAATGATATTATCTGAACAAAATTTGAATCCTAATCTGTGGAAACAGTTCTTGCTGATATAAGCTAGTGCAGTGTTTCTCAACCTTGGCAACTTGAAGATGTCCAGACTTCAACTCCCAGAATTCCCCAGCCAGCATTCGCTGGCTGGGGAATTCTGGGAGTTGAAGTCCGGACATCTTCAAGTTGCCAAGGTTGAGAAACACTGAGCTAGTGCTTTTGGAAAAATGGAGTTCTGACATTAGTTATAATGGAGGTGATTTTTCAGACTATTTTAAGGGGTTTATTTTTCTGGAGTGTTTGTTTTGTAGATATATGATTGGTTGATCCGATCACTACCTTTGTACAACTTCCTTGAGTTCATTGGCTGGCATATAGCTAAATACAGAAAAAAGCCAGTAGGAATTGTGTGATTCTTGCAATGTAGTAATAGTTCTATTAACTTTTTGTGAAAGTCAATATCCTTTTTGCTGTGATCACTGTTTTCATTTTATAGGAAACAATTTGGCTCTTTAAACCAGCTGAAACTCATTCCCTGCATTTTCTAAGTGGTTCCCTTTTTAACTGATTGAAATTAAGTTTGGTAGTTTATATTAATCAATGAGCCAAGACATGTCACAACACATGAATTTGGTCTACTTCTCTCTTTCTGAAAAGCTTCCTTCTGTTTACTGTATTAAAAACATCATCCAAAAACATTAGAAACTGCCAAACTGTAGTCTCAAATTCAAACTTCCTAATCATGAAAGCAATGTTAGCACTATATTTTATATGGCTATTTACTGTATATGTAAACATCAAGACACATGGCATTTAATTAATTCTACATTCTGTGTAGCACAATGAGTAGAACATAACAAGCTACCAAATTCTTCTAGGTTAGTTACATGCCTCTGAAATTTAACATAAATTTTGGGTAGAAGTAAATATTGCAAGGAATTGTGGGAAGTTATCACCCAGCCCTCTCCCAGAAAAATGAAATATCCTAGGAAATATTGAAAAGGCAGAATATTTCTCTGGTTGTGAAAAGAAAGAAACATGTTCTAAAAGACAGAATAGTTGCCTGTAGCTTCCTGCCCATCCCCAGTTAATGGGCCATTGAGATGGCCAGGCTAGCCCACTTTACATAATAAAGACTTCACCAGCAGCTACAGAAAGGCATGATAATATACTCAACTGACCACAAGGCATCTGAGAACTCATCACAGCCCAGAGAGTAGCCCCCTGCATGGCACCATGGGAGTCTGACAACCAATCAGAATACATTTCTTACACAGGAACAGGAAACAGAGAGGTGGGACTAAACAGGGTATAAAAAGCCTAGCAAGCCCCTTCCTCTGCCCTTTTCTTCTCTTCTTCTCCACCTACATTGAACCATGTGATCACCTTTTCTGGTCAGGGCTCAAGCCATGTGGCCCTGTTCAACAATAAACCACCTTTCCAAGCAGCCTCCATGTCTCCAGTGTCTTCTTCCCCACTTGGAGCTGAACCCAGAAGGACATTTCTTTCAACAGAATATTGCTGGAAAAAATATTAACTCAATACAATAGAACCTTGGGTTATGAATGCTCCTGACCCTAACCAAATCAGGTGCCAAGCAAAAAATCTGCTAAATGTTTCACTCTGGTCGTGAACACATCCTTGGTTGGCGATTAAACACAGCCATGGTGATTTTCCCTGTCATGGCGATTTCCCCTTCCGCGCCATTTTTTTTTTGTAAGTGCATGCACAATCAGTCTTGCTTCTGGTCACGATCAAATCGGGTTGCGACTGAAGTCCTGGAATGGATTATGGTTGTGACCAGAGGTTCCACTGTATGTACCATTGTTGAGGGGATAGAGAGAGCCTGTGCTTGCTGTTCATGAGTGTCTGCAGAAACTTCCCATTTCTATCAAATTGATGAAAGCAGCATTGTGTCATTTTGCCACAAGCTTCCCCATTTGGGGGCATGTGTGCAACACCACAATGTACATATGGATGCGTGGTCCTTGTGGAGAAACAGTTTTCATCATTCTATCTCATTTGACCCTTTATGCAGATATATGTATATCTCCTTATATGTAGGGATCCTAGAACAAACATATCTCCTACATGAAAGATATAGATACAGTAATACAATATTACAATAGCAGAGTTGGAAGGGATCTTGGAGGTCTTCTAGTCCAACCCCCTGCCTAGGCAGGAAACGCTATACTGTTTCAGACAAACATCTTCTTAAAGACTTCCAGTGTTGGGGCATTCACAACTTCTGGAGGCAAGCTGTTCCACTTATTAATTGTTGTAACTGTCAGGAAATTTCTCCTCACATTCTTCTACTTTATCTAGTAGTAGGTTATGGTCTACCTTATCAAATTTCTCCTCAGTTCTAAGTTGCTTCTCTCCTTGATTAGTTTCCACCCATTGCTTCTTGTTCTACCCTCAGGTGCCTTGGAAAATAGTTTGACTCCCTCTTCCTTGTGGCAACCCCTGAGATATTGGAACACTGCTATCATGTCTCCCCTAGTCCTTCTTTCTATTAAAGTAGACATACCCAGTTTCTGCAACCTTTTTCATATGTTTTAGTCTCCAGTCCCCTAATCATCTTTGTTGCTCTTCTCTGCACTCTTTCTAGAGTCTCCACATCTTTTCTACATCGTGGTGACCAAAACTGAATGCAGTACAGGGCGGGGCATAACCTTTTCCTAGGGGGTCACAGCAAGATCGACAGCAGTTTACAACTTCCGCGACACCTCATTTTAAAGCCCATAAAAAACTGAATTGAATGAGCTATTAAATGTTACATTTGCTTTAAGAATGGCTGGAAAATTCGATTCGGAAGAACAAAGGATCATTGACAGAATAAAATGCATTGCCTTTCGAGAGGCTCGCGATGCTGGAGCGACGTTTATCAATCGAAAATGGATTGCAAACAAATTGAAACGTCATCCGGATTGGGTTACTGATAATTGGAACAAAACAGCCCAAGAATGTTTCACAAAATTTGGAGAAGGGCGTCCTTCTGGAAAATCTGGAAAATCGAACGGAACTGTTTGAAGATTTGTTGTGTTCTTATCCACCTCGTTTGAATGCTGTTCGAAGGGCTAATGGTGGTCATACTGACTATTAAATCGTGTCAATAAACTCAGTTTTTGATGGGCTTTCGAATGGTGTATGAATTATTTGTGTTGTTATTACAAGTGTTGCTGTGACCCCCTAGGAAAAGGTTATGCCCTGCCCTGTATTCCAAGTGTGGCCTTACCAAGGCATTATAAAGTGGTTTATGCAGCCTAGAACTGTGTTGGCTTTTTTGGCAGCTGCTGCACACTGCTAGCTCATATTTAAATGGTTGTCCACTAGGACTCCAAGATCCCTTTCACAGTTACTACTGTTGAGCAAGGTACCACCTATACTGTACCTGTGCAGTTCGTTTTTCTTGCCTGAATGTAGAACCTTACTCTTTTCACCATTGAATTTCATTTTATTACATAGTTTGTCAAGATTCTTCTGTATCTTTTGCCTATCTTCTGAAGTGTTGGCTATTCCTGCCAGCTTGGTGTCATCTGCAAATTTGATGAGTTCCCCATTTATTCCCTCATCCAAATAATTGATGAAGATGTTGAAGAGTACTGGGCCCAAAACAGAGCCTTGGGGTACTCCACTGCACACTTCCCTCCATGTAGATGCAGTTTCATTGAGGACTACACATTGAGTGTGATTGGTCAACCAGTTACAAATCCATCTGGTGGTGATGCTGTCTAACCCACATTCTTCTACTTTATCTAGTAGTAGGTTATGGTGTACTTTATCAAATGCCTTACTGAAGTCCAAGTAAACTATATCGACGGCACTCTTCTGGTCCACTAATTTTGTCACATTATGAAAGAATGCAATAAGATTAGTCTGACATGACCTATTTTTGACATTTGGCTATTACTTTGTTTGCTTCTAGGTGTTTGCTAATTCGTTGCTTGATTATCTTTTCCAGAATCTTTCCTGGTATTGAGGTCAGGCTGATAGGTATGTAGTTTCCTGGATCTGTTTTTTTTTTTCCTTTTTTGAAGATGGGAACCACATCAGATCTTTTCCAGTCCTCTGGTAGTTCCCCAGTGCTCCAGGATCTCTGAAAGGTATAGTTCAGTGGTTCTGAGATCTTGTCTGCCAGTTCCTTCAGAACCTTGGGGTGTAATCCATCTGGTCCTGGTGATTTGAACTCATCTGGGGTAGACAGGTGCTCACTTACCATTTCCTTCCCTATTTCAATTTGTGTTCCTAATCTGATTTTTGTGGTGCTGTTTTTGATAGGTTGGACTGTTTTATCCCTTTGTGTAAAGACAGATGCAAAACATGAGTTAAATAGTTCTGCTTTCTCCCTGTTGCTTGTCACCTTCTTGCTACTTTCTCCCAGCAATGGACCAATTGTTTCCTTAACTTTTTTCTTGTTTTTAACATGTTGGAAGAAGCTTTTTTTTGTTATTTTTTCCTTTTGTGGCAAGCCTTTCTTCATTGTGAGCCTTAGCTTTCCTCACTTCATCTTTACAGGCTCGGGCTATTTGCTGATATTCTGCCTTAGTTATGTCCTCCCCCCCCCACTTTCCACTTTTTATACTTATCTTTTTTGTCTTTCAATTTATCAGATATCTTCATGCATCCCCATTCATACATGATTGGTCTAGTTCATGCTAACCTGTTACTTTTTTCTTTTTCTTTTAACATATAGGAATGTTACTAAATGCATGAGAATATGTTAACTTTTTCTACATAATGTTTGTGTATAGAAAAAGGGACAAAGTAATGTGTATTTTTCCTCACATACATGCCAATCATTATTAGAAGACAAAGCTTCTAAACCTATTTAGGCATTTCATGTTTTATGATGGGGAACATGTTCTCTACTCCAGTCATTCACAAAAGTTTTTTGTGGAACCATGAATACACCACAGGTAGGCACCGAGGTGGTGCAGTGGTTAAATGCAGCACTGCAGGCTACTTCAGCTGACTGCAGTTCTGCAGTTCGGCTGTTCAAATCTCACCGGCTCAGGGTTGACTCAGCCTTCCATCCTTCCGAGGTGGGTAAAATGAGGACCCGGATTGTTGTTAGGGGCAATTTGCTGACTCTGTAAACCGCTTAGAGAGGGCTGAAAGCCCTATGAAGTGGTATATAAGTCTAACTGCTATTGCTATTGCTATATTGGAATATCTACTGTACCTGGATTGATCTCTTCTATTAATTGAAACTTTCCACAAATAGGATTCTAAGTCCTAGCAATAGACTCCCTCCATATTGCACACTGATTTCCATGAACAGGAACTGAGTGGCATTCAAATGTTGCTAAATTACAATATCCAGCATACCTGGGAAGTACCACTTGCTACTGCTTGCCTTCACATAATTAATATGTTCATATGTTTTCTATCGCACACCACTTCTTACAAGATGTGATCTGCCATGTTTATTGTGTCACAATATTTCTGATTAGTGCATTTAGTTTTTTCTTCTGCTCAAATCATGTTTGATTTTGGTTAGTTTTCTTGGCAAGATTTGTCACATGTTTTGCCAATGTCTCCTTCCTAAGACTGATAGAAAGTGACTGTCCTATAGTCACTCAGTTGGCTTTGTGCATCAGATGGGACTAGAACTCACATCTCCCAGTTTTCTAGCCTTGTACCTTAACCCATAGACGAAATTATTCTTCTGTTTTCTATTTGGAGTAAACATCTGTCAGGTGCTGCTTCATTTAATAATCAGGAAAGAAACCACTCAACTCCATTTGTTTGAAATTAAGTGTACTTTTACTAATTACAAACGAATAGTAGCGAAGCTAAGCTGAATCTGGTTAATTAGGCGCGAAAGCAAAGAATATCATGTATAGTTCAATCCCCTCCCCTTGGCACCCCAGTCCATAGTCCAATTATAATTCACCCAACTGTCAGGAAGGAGATATCTTCAAAAAACATCACCAGGTTGGAATGCTGGACAGTTAACCTTGGCGGGAAACTCCCTTCCTCCACATGCGCAATGAGATGGTCAGGCCAGCGTCTAGAATCTTCCTCCAGCACATAATGATTCCCCTCCCAAATACCATGTCCCCTCCCTCCCCGTTTCAATGGCAGCCGAAGCAGCAGCAAAGCAGAGGCTGACAACATCATTGTCCACATACAAATCTGTAGGTATCTAGATCCATCAGTTAATTTATTCTCTATCTTAGAACCAGTATAAAAACATATCATAAAGATTGGATCATAGGTATTATTGAGGATTTGGCATTTAATGTATACTGAATCTATATCATACACAGTATTGTATTGTATTGTATTGTATTGTATTGTATTTATTGTATTGTATTGTATTGTATTGTATTGTATTGTATTGTATTGTATTGTATTGTATTGTATTGTATTGTATTTGGTTTATTTGTATGCCGCCCTTCTCCAGGAGGGACTCAGGGCGGCGAACAACTCAGGGGGGAGAGGGAACATAAACAACAGTACACATAATTAAAATACACAAAAATCACACAGCCATACCAGTCGAGAGTAATAGAGAAACAGAAGAAAAATTACAAAGTGCCATTTTCACTCTTTTCCGGAGACTGAGAAACTAAAAAAATGAAGAAAAAAACATATACTAAATAACATTTATGTTTGCAATTTGTATGCACTCATGTAAATCCAAATCATATTTAACTCTGTCATTTCTCAGATATTTTAGATCTTATAGCACTTTTAAGAATGTCTGTGTGTAGGATAATCAACAGATTACTTTTGCTGTATTTAGTTATCTGGATTTGAATCTTTTGTGTTTATAACTTGCCTCAGAAACGTCTGTAGAGATTCTCAATCATCCAGGTTACGGTTGTCCCAGATATGCTTTTTCAAAAGGCAACTGGATTATCTTTTCTTTGAAGACTTTTCACTTTTCATCCAAGAAGTTTCTTCAGCTCTGACTCGATGGTAGGTAATGGAAGGATTTGTATTCCTTGCAGACAGCTGGCAATTTGCATTCTTTTAGAAGGTTGTTGAGGCCACTGGAGGTTTATCTCTTGAAAAAGCACTTTCGGATTGCCCCAGAATCATTACTTATTGATCAAACTAAAATATAAATAAATACTCTTAAGTAATTACAAGTAAATGTTGTAGAAGCAATGTTTTGATTAAACACCCAAGAGGAATAGCCAGAACAATCTTTATAACTTTACTCTTCGGAAAGCTGTTGGTGTGTTATTTTTCAAGTTTGGACTAGCTTTTTCATCTATTTTTCATCAGCCATTCATAAACGGAACATTTCTTAATAGTAAGTAGAGCCTAGTGTGACTTTATACTGTATGTTGGAAACCAACTTGTAATATTTTCCCTAAAAGCAAAGGCATATGTGGCATTATTGTTGCGGAAATCATAGACCTCAATTTGGGCAGTGGTTTAATATAGCAAGATGCCTTTTTTATTTTTTGTAAGCCTTTTTCTCTTTAAAGCATTATTACAATCTGAAGCTGCTATTCACTGAAAAGTGTAAAGTGTGTGGATAGGAATGAAAGGATAAATATAGTACTGTGCAAATTCTGTGCAGGAAACAAGAACAATCTTTTTTTAAGATTGTAATTTCTCATCTGCCTAGAATTTAAAGAGCAATGCCAAAGTTTAATGCTCTGCTTCTGAGATTCTAAGAACATTCATCTGGTAGCATCAAAAAGCAAAATACTGATCTTAACTGGATCATTCCTATGATCTAACAGGGCTTCCTTTGTGTTTCCTCTAACAGCATGAGCAAGCTGTCACCTAAACAACACGTATGTTTCTATATTAAGAGTTCTATATAGTTTTTTGCTACATCATATAAATATTTTGATGTCTATTTTGACATTATTATCTAACTATTTAAAGAATGTATTGTTGCATTGTTTTGTATGACTTTTTAAACATTCGTATTTGCAGATTTTAAAAAAGAAATAGAGTAGTATTTTAGGAGGAAACTATGCAAAATCTTTGCCTCAAACCACCGGAAACTGTTTTGATTGCCTGACAAATATACTGCCTTTGAAAACCAGAATTTCTCATGTGAATTGTATTGATTATTAGATTGTTAATTGTGCTGCCTTAGTTATATTAATTAAAACTGCAGCTGTTTTAACTACAATGACTACAAACTATTGATAGTTGGTCCAGTCCACATCTTGTGAAGCAAGTTCTTATTTTATATTTAGTGTTGCTGTGGAGTTAACTCATTGATGCAGCCATAGAGAACAAGGGAATATTGGTTTTTTCTAATGCCATTGTTGGGAACGTTTATAGAATGGCATGATACTCATTAAAATGAGACTCTTTGAAGTTACTTCTAAAGGTGTCCTGGGGAGTTAATTTTCAAGGAATTTCTAATGGAAACCACAGAGATCTGAAAATGAGGCCCACAACACCTTAACAAGGCCAGCAGCAATCATTTAAGAGGAGGTGACATGACACATTGCAATGTTTTTCCTTGTTAAAGCTATTGGCACTATGCGGCAGGCACCTACATGGGGCAACAATAGAGGCAATCTGGCCTGCCACATTCAGCCTATGTCACCAGATTTCATAAGACACTGCCTGCTGATACTGGTGAGTCTAATCCCTAAAGGTTTAGAAAAGTGTCCTAGAAATCTCAAAAACGGAGGTGACAGCAGGCTGAAGAAATGCATTTGCCCCAGGCATATGTCTTATGGGCTGTGCCTTAGTTACGAACCCATCTGCTAAACTTCCTACCATCTTGCATTGAAAATCAGAATATAATGGTTTTTAATTAAACAGAACCGTAGTCAAATATGCACAGGTAGAGGTATCTTAAACTGAGAAAATGAATCCAAATTAATCTCTGCTAAATGAAAGTGCTCCTGTCTTTGCACAATTGGAAATTGACTAAATGTCCTTTAAAGTGATTGTATTCTTTATTTTTAAAGTGATTAAACTGAAACTATAAGTCTGATAACTTGTTTTATTATTCAGAAACATAATTATTGAACTATGTATATATGTAAAATTATACAAAACAGCATATATCATTATATGAAGTTTGTGATGCCGTCTTTAACATAATTTTGCTGATTTGTTATGACTATATTCTATTTCCAGTCAATAAAAAAATACTGAAATAGTTATTATATACTAACCTTGTAAAATAATGCACCTGTGAGCTTCAGGCAGTAATCCAAGGAAGGTAACATCTGTAACCAGCATTTACAAAGCCACAGAAATCTTAAATAATAGGCATATAAGAGAGTTCTGTTCTATAACTCTGTTCCAATAGTTTTGGCTGACTGCTTGGCTGAAGATTATGAAATGTAGTATAAGAAACTTCTCTAGTGTCTAATTGATGATGTATATTAGTATACTTTTAGTATATTTTAATAGTGTATCTTTTATATACTACATATGTTAATAATATATATTACTATTAGTATATTTAACCTATCAATAGTGAGCATGTGAGTAATTTCATCTTCCAATTTTATTCTCATATGCAAACAACTCCTTTCATCAATAAAACAGTTTTTTATTAAATAAAAGAAGCCTTTCTCTATTGGCATATTACTTCCATGCCTTTGCATCAGGAATTTAGCTGCAGATTCTTTTTCAGTCAGATAGAAGTTATTTAAATCAATTTCACCTAAGTGATGGAATACCTTAAGTTTTTGATGTAAGATTATTTTAAAAAGCAGCATAGATTGATACTCATGGGTTAGAACTGACTTTGCTGCATTTAGTACTCTAAAATTAAAAGCACAATTTGTAAGATGCTTACAGTCCTGACTGGATAATATAAAACTTGTATTTTCTGAAGCCAATAGGGGCAGCCAGGCCTTACAAAGAAATATATTGTACAATTGATCACATAAGCAATGATAGTAAATATCCTTTCTATAAAGGTGATGTCAGTGAAAGATCAGCCAGCCCATCTGCTCAGGGTGAACTCTCTTAGCGATAATTAGAAGTAAGTATATTCAAATTAGTCTTCAGAGAAACAAGTCCCACTTTGTAAAACAACTAGATGTCTTAGGTTGAGAAAGATTTGTTCAGCAGGGTGTGATTGTTGGGAGAACAGCAAATCCACCTTGCTTGGATTTGACTTCAGCCTGTTCTATCCACTCCAGACTGTCACAGCCTCCATACACTGGGAAAGAATGTCAACAGAATATATCTTGTGCCCAGGGAACTGACACATATCTGAGTATCATTAGTATACTGATAACAACATAGCTCAAACTATTGGAACTTCCCCAGTGGTTTGTTATAGATCAGTGTTTCTCAACCTTGGTCACTTGAAGATGTCCGGACTTCAACTCTCAGAATTCCCCAGCCAGCCATGCTGGCTGGGGAATTCTGGGAGTTGAAGTCCGGACATCTTCAAGTGGCCAAGGTTGAGAAACACTGTTATAGATGTTAGCATGAGATGAGCAGCCCCTGAAGTAACCCTAAAGATACACTACACCAAGAAACAGATACCGGGTGTTTCTAAAACTATTTTTAAGTTTTATTAAGATTTGCTGTTGTAACAGAATTTTGCAAGTTAGAATGTGCTAGTCTTTCTATCCGCATGTGAATTTGGAATACTTTTGCCACTTCACTCTGCCCCTGCCAAACTTCAACCTGGGCTTCTGCAATGTTTCTATGTTTGTTGCCTCTATCCAATCTTCCCCGTCAAGATCACCCTTTTACTCTCCTCAGATATCCCGTATATCAGAGGCCATTGGGTTGACCATTCCCTTCCCACAACTGCAGATCATCTTCTTAGGAAGAAGAGCCACTGTAAAGCAGTTTTTCATCTTCCCAATCCTCAAAGATAAATTACTAAATTACTATGGTCGATGCTATCAAATTCCACAAGATATCTAAAAGGAGCAGGAGAGGTTCTATCAATTCCATCCGGATTCCCAGAGGAGAAGTTTGGAGAGTGGCCAATAGTAATTTAGCAACAAAGGATCCAGAGATGGCATTTTCAGAGAATATACCACAATCTACTGCTTGACTGTAGGCAACTCCCCTCACACAGAGATTGCTTATCAATCTCAGGGGTGAAAGTGGTCACTTTCCCATTCACTCCTCACAAAAAACAGGGATCCAAAGTATTTATATATGGCAGAAGACCTTACCCCTTCAACTTCCTTGGAGTTAATCCATACAAAGAGTATCATAATATGGGAGGGCAGTGCCCTAGTCACCCCCCAAATTCTGATGAGTCAACATTATGGCTCTTCTCTGTCAGCATAATATTATGCAAACTGATTTTAGCAGCTAACTAAGATGACTCCTCTTCAAAAGAGTGTCTTAAACTTAAACAAGACTGCAGGACAAGTAACTGATACAATAACAGTGAGCCCACTTTACTACTCTGATTAGCTAATGTGAGCATATAACCATGTTTACTCAGTTGTCTTTTTCTATTGAGCCTTCTCCAGGCATCATTTCTGGCAGATTTGCTGGGGGAGGGAGGGATGTTTCTGTCAATCATGGTGCCAACTAGGATCCACCTTCAGAAAGAGGCTGCTCAGGAACCGTTGAGTTCAGTACCCAGATTTTTCCCTGTAGCAGGGCTTTACCAGGCACTGACTAATTGGAAATTTTAAATCTTATTACATTTCATCTACTAATTTGGTATGGCATAGTAAAACGTAGCATGTCCCGAATACATTAAAATGATGACGACACAAGTGACTGGAGTACACAGTGGTATTTTATTAGTGCTTAACATGCAGCAACCACTGGGGACAAAATCTAAAATTTAGGATTACAATTTTGATTTTTAAAAAGTGTTGAAGACTATAAATGCAACAAAACTGATGGTTCATGCATTTTCAAATTCTACACACATAGGCGCAACTTACATCATGACTTTCCATTTTGTGGAGAAAAATCGTCGTTCAACTTTTCTTTGTGCAAGACCTGTTTGGGGATTTAATATATGGCTATACAGGTTTATGCATTTTTATCACACCGATACATAAAAACTGGAATCATCCATGCTGAATGAATTGGATACATCAGTCATGATAAACTGAAATATACGTACTTGAGATTCTTTTGATACTTGGCTTAGAAGATTTAGTTGGGCTAACAATCTTTTTGAGTGTGATAGTGTTACAGTTGTAAAATTATTTAAACAAAAGATAAAGTGCTATAGCAGTTGCATACTAAAAACTTTTAATAACAGTAATGAAATCTACAACTATATTGGAAATCATAAAAGGGAAATCGGGAAGATATCTCATGTTTAGAAATAGTTTAATGGAATTAATACTGCCTTTTTCTTCCTATCAATGCTTTGGCCTTTCTTCAGTTGCTTTTAAATCAGGAGGAAATTAACATATTTAAAACATGTTTTCAAATACATATATTTGCATTCCTAACACTCTACAAATGTACAACTTGTGCACAGGCCTTTGGGTAGATAGCCATTTTACATTATTAATAATATTCAGTGCAGGAATAACGTTAAGATATACATTTGATTTCTTTTAAGAATCTGAGCAAAAGGTTTAATGGAGGCAGAAGGGAAGAAGTCATTAAAATGCTTAACAAAGATTATTACTCCAATTGAAAAAGCCTTCAAAATACAGCCAATGTTTTCCTAGCTGGACCATTACAAATAGCCCTTGATTTAAGGCGAACAACAATAGATTAGCCAACTATAATTTATGGATAATTCCATATTCACTGAAAAATGGTAAGTAAACTCAAATTAATGTTCATGCAAGGTATCGCAAGAGTGTGTGAAATATACGCTTTCCCAATATTACCCATCAGGTAATCTCAATAGATGTAATTTGATTTTAAACAATGCTTCAGAATTTATTTTGTATGGAACATTCTTGGAGACAACATTCTATTTTAAACAAATTAATGAATTATATGCTTTGCAGAGAATAAGAAGCTCTGAAAATACATTAATACTGGCTGTGATTTTACCAACACTCGTATTTAAAGCAACATTGCCTTCTATACTGTTAAAAAAAATATAGACGCAACAATTATGCTTTCAAAGGCAGTCCCTGCTAATTTATATTATAGCTGATACTTTGTGCTTGCTTCTGTAAAACATTTATAAAAGGAAGCCTTGTACCTCATTTGAAGTTTCATTTATTATGTACCTAAAGAAATTGATATTTAAGAAGTTGATCACAAAGGAGTATTTAAATTATATTAATAAATATATAAGCCATGTAATATATAAATTATAGAGTTGCTATTTATATACATTGCATTGAATATATTTTATGATGTCGTTTAATATACCTGTCTTTTGTGATTTTTATAATTAACTATTGTAAATTTAAAGTATCCTTTAATTCACTTTTGTGTCAAGCATAAATTAAAAGGAGTAAAGAATTTAAGCAAAACAAAAAACAAAAACCTTCATAAAGCTGAACTTTATTTTAATTCTAAGAATTAAACACTGTACACTCCACTCTGTTGATATTTCCCATTAAGATTAACCAAGTTAATTTGAAAACTTAAAAAGTTTAAAAAAGTTAAATATTAAGAATTCCAACATATAAAGTGGTTTACATTCATCTGGTATATTTGAAGAACACATGTAGGAAGGACCTAATGAATTTAATATAACGGAATCTCAGATTAAATGTCATTGGCTCAGGATTTTAAATAATATAAGTGGAAGGCATTAAATGTGTTACTATGCAACATCTGTAAGCTTTCAATCACCAACTGATTTTTAAAATATATTCTATACAAACTATGAAAATAAACACCTATTTTAAATGCACAAGTTAACATTAACAAATAAAGCATAGCATAGGATTTGTACCTTATTGGAATTACAGAGGAAAAATGTATGCAAACCATCTCCACTTAATAGGTGTTACTTGTTTATTCCAAACTTTATCAAAAAATGAACCAAAGTCTAATAATCCAAATGGGAGCTCTCTTCATGGTACATATGCTGCTTAATATGGGTAGGGAAATTTAAAAATACAAGGAATACTTGCTCCTTCTGATAATACGCTAACCTATTTTAGTTACAAAAGGGCTTTAATCAGTAATACATAATAAAAAAAAAACTTTCTGAATTGAAATTATTATTATTTTGGAAAAGGAAAAATAGTTTCCATTCTTCTCTATAGAAATCCTTAATATGTTTATGTATGAAAAAAATGTTCATTACACAATCAAGAAGAAAATTGAACAAAAACATCATTTCATTCTTCCTAACACTGCATCCTCCTTATGTCTAAGCCTATTTCCACTTACTAGCAATCATTCTGCCTGAATTTTTGTAAAATAAAGGAATAACTTTTTGATTACAATATAGTAAACAATATTTTCTGTATGGCAATATTTTCCATTAGACTTGCATTTTACCACTTTCAAATAGTTGCATAACAACGCACATAAATTTATTTAGTCGGAGACATGCTGAGTCCAATATGTCCATCGTTCTTTAATAGAGGACAATATTTGACTCTGACACAGAATACAGTACTGAAATAATTGCAATCTATTTTAAAAAATAATTTCCTATATTGAAGAAAACAAGCAAGTCAATCTCAATTTATTGTCTCAAAAATCGCAGAACCCAAATGATTCATATGTTTATGCATATGCATATGTGTATACAGACAAACCCCTAAACACACATGAATAGCTGACATATTAATATTTAGACTCTTGTGTTCCTCTCAGCTTTTCTCCCCATACTTCTTACAGTCTAAACAAATGAGGTATTATCCACTAGTTCCTTTTGCTTCATTTCTCGCTTTTAAAATATGCATATAAATGCTTAAATCAATGGCATGCTGTATTTTGTATATTAAGCTCCTGTCCATCCATATAGATTATGGAATTTGCCATTTGAAAAGCTCACATTTCTTCAAGAGCACAAAAGTAATTGTTTCACGCTCTACACCAGTGGTTCCCAAACTTGGCAACTTTAAGACTTGTGGACTTCAACTCCCAGAATTCTCCAGCCAGCTCTGCTCTGCTGGCTGGAGAATTCTGGGAGTTGAAGTCCACAAGTCTTAAAGTTGCCAAGTTTGAGAACCACTGCTCTACACTAAGGATCAATACTGTCCCTCTCCTCAGGCAAAAATGTATTATCATCTCATTTACGGTAGTAGTGATTCCTAAAGTACATCACATTTTCCTTCATATTAAGAGCTGCAAGACACATTCTGACTCTGCACCTTCATTCTGGCAGCATGCTGCAAAACTCCCAAGTGTTTGATTGAAGTGCAAAATAAATATTCAAGTATCTATATTAAATGACAATTGTACAGGATAATCCAAACTAAGCATAATATTTTGAAAATAAAGCATACCTGGATGTACATGTTCAAGGTAAAAGAATGTTTTGCAGCAAAAGGAGTTTACATTTGACCTTATAAAACCTGGAGTTTATATACAGATTCAAGAACTAATACTAACTTAAATTTGGAGTCAAATGCTTTCAGGACAAAGCATGAATATGAAATTTACAATATCAAAACACTGGACTAAGTGATCCATCATCTTAATTAATACCAAGGAGTGTTGGCATTAGCTTAGGTTTTTGAAAATTTGCCAGCTCGCCGAGAAGGTTCATATGGCACTCGTAGAATACTTGGAGTTTCTTCCATTACTCGTACTAAAAGATTGTCAATATAATCCTCAAGTTCACGAATATGGGTATCTTTTTTCTTCAATTGTTCTTTGTGTTTCATCAACTCTTGTAAAACCTCTTCATAAGTAAGATTACGATATCCTGTTGCAGCATCAAAAGGATTTCCACCCTAGAATAAAGATATTTCTTTAAGATGACAGAACAAGAAGCATTGTCTTGATAGAAAAATGTGAGTCAGAGCCCTCGCAAAAGTTTATCTATGTAATTCATAATGCCATATGCATTACAGAAGCACGTTTAAATAAAGAGCAAAGAAATGCACTTATGACAAACACCTCTGCATAAATCCTGCAAATACATTCATACTCAATTTTATCACAATTTTTACACAGTTTACAAGAAAATGTGGCTTCCCCCATTATTTTGCCTCTTGGAAGCCACCGAGAAGGTATCATGTGACCTCAGGAGTCTGCAAACATCATAAACACGTGTAATTGACCAGTGGTAAATTTTGTTCACATGCCTGGGGGATACCGCAGTGTTCTTAAGTGCGAAAGCCAGCCATTTTCCAATGCTGTCATAAATTTGAACAGTTGTTAAACAGGATCTAATCTGGGTCAGTCTTCATTCATGAGTTGTTAATCAAATGGTCATAAATTAAGGATTACTTGTATTTAACCCAGTTTCTCCATGTCGCTTCATGTAATTTCAGCATTGATCTTACTCTATTATCATAGAACATCCTACATAGCACTGTACATGGTGATGTACAGTGGTCACAAATTTCATGAATTAATGAATAATTAGAACCCCATTTCTAAAGAAATGCAGAGAGCATTTAGTAAATGTGTCCTATGTGTCATATGGATTGGTAAAAACCAAAGATACTTATATTACTACCGTGTGGAAGCTGCAGGTAATATTTCTGCATTTGTTCTGACCTAGGATTCCCCAAAAAGTACAAAGCAGATTCCTGGTCCCGACAAAATCCCTTTTATTAAACTACAGTGAATTCCTCTCATTCACATTCAGCAAAGGCCTGGTAAACAGTCTTTCAAAGGTGAAGTTATGACCAGAGACTTTATCTAGCTTGGAAATCTGCCATGTAAATATTTTCCAAATGCACTGCTGTGCAAGGAAAAACTTGGCACAGAGTCTCTGAGATTCACAGATACTCCTGAAATGAACTAACGAACCAACAAATTGTTTCCTGCAAAAGCCCACGCCCCCTTTCATTCCTCTTTTATTTCCTATGGGAGGGGCCATTCACCATCTACCTGTGGCTTTACACCCAAGTCAACCCTGATTTCTTAGCTGTTCTTTTCTTCTGGCAGCTCTGCACATGTGCACACTGGGGACAGGCTCCAGCTGTTCCTCTGCCTCACTGCTGTCTAGCTCTGAAGACAACTGAGAACTACCAGATGGCCTTGGCCCCATCTTTGCCTCTGACGCAGAACCTTCGTCCGAGCCTTCCCCAGCCTCTAGGACTGGCCCATGTTCCTCCCCAACTCCTCACTGTTCGACTCTGCTGCCAGCTCAGCTGGCAGGCCACAACAACATCACAGCCAATTTTATCCATGCAATTTCAGAATTATTCACTATATGTGTCTTTCTGTGTACAAATTTCCATGTAAGCAACATATGCAATTTTATAACTTACGCAAGCACAAACAAATCAGGAAAGCTATTGTATTTGTTCCTCACTAGAAGTTGTAATGTTGTTTATAGGTAACAGGAGGCAACAAGAGTTTCACACATTTTATCAAATCAGCCACTGGACATCAAGAATTATAAGATTTGGTATATTTCTATCGTTTCTATCAAACTTGCTATTCCAAAAAAATTCTGTTTAAATCAAGTTCTGATTTGTATTTATATATCCCATTGTACAATTGGTTGATGGTATGGAAAAAAGCTATCAAATCTAGACAGAATACTTAAAAGCAGAGATATCATCCTGCCAACAAAAGTGCGCATAGTCAAGGCTATGGTTTTCCTAGTTGCAAGGTATGGCTGTGAAAGTTGAATCATAAGAAAGGCTGAGCACCAAAGAATGGAGGCCTTTGAACTCTGGTGCTGGAGAAGACTCTTGCAAGTCCCTTGGAGTACAAGGCAATCAAACCGGTCAATCCTAGAGGACCTCAACCCTGACTGCTCTTTAGAAGGCCAGATCCTGAAGATGAAACTCAAATACTTTGGCCACCTATTGAGAAGGAAAGACTCACTGGAGAAGAGCCTCATGCTGGGAAAGATTGAGGGCAAAAGAAGAATGGGACGACAGAGAATGAGGTGGCTGGATGAAGCAGTAGGCGTGAGCTTAAATGGACTCCAGGGGATGATAGAGGACAGGAAGGCCTGGAGGACCATTGTCCATGGGGTCTTGATGGGTCGGACATGACTTCGCAACTAACTACAAATGTAAAAACCTAGCCCTGATATAAGAAAACAAGCAAAAGGAAAGTACTGTAGTTTCTGCTATCAATTAAGGATCTAGGGCAACTATTATGTCTAGGAAGTACTGGAACGATCAGGCTAATTATATTCATAAGCCAGGAAAAGAACAGCTATATCTTTCTATGTAGATAGAAACCCTTAGCTGCAACAACCTGCAGACTTGAGCCCGAAAAGGGGGAAAGTGAAAGAAACAGGAACAATTAATTGCCATTCAAGAAAGAATTAGAGGAATGAAGATTAGGCTTGCCCAGCTGGTCACAAATCCTGTGTATGGGTTATCACTTTGTTCTGGCCTTGAAGAACTGATCTCATCCACTCCCTTTGCTTGTATATCTGGCTTTTTTTTGTAGTTTGTAAACCTGATGACGGGGCGTCTCCCTCTCTCTTTTGTTTTATGTGAATAGCTAGTTAATTGAAAATACTCACACAAATACTCACACTAAATAAATAAATAAATAACACAACCCAGAGAATTCTGGGTAAATCCTGCAACTATCAGAATGTTTCAGCTGATTAATTCTGGCAGAACTTCAATAAGAAAGTTGCAGGAAAATATAAATACTAAGGAATTTACAGAACATCATTTTTTTCCATCTCTCACTATTGGTCTGCACCAAAAGCAGGAGCAGATTGTAATTGAGATCTAAGTGAAAGAGGCCTCCATCTGGGATCCACAGTGCAGTGTTATTAAGTGAACATTTCTCTGGACTATTTCCCACTTTCCTGGCAGATGATGATGCAAGGCAACTAGTCTATATTTGAAAAGAACCCAATATGATTAAAATGGATAATAGACATGACTCAAAAACATTTCTTGGTTGCTTCCCAACAGTGAGATAATGCTACATGCTTCTTTTTAATGAATTCAGGCTCTATTTTAAGATTTGCTCATATCTATCACTTTCTATATTTAAACAGCAAGTTAGGGCTAATTCATATCCACAGAAACCACACTAACATCCAATAATCTGCAAGTGAATGAATGAAATTGAAAGTATTATTGCATATATGAGGTAAAATCTATATAAAAATGCTTTCTCTTGCTTATGTATCTGGATGACAATTAATACATTCAAATCATGAACTAATGTTGAGCTAATCAAATATAACTATCAATGAATTCTTCTGCCTTTTTGAAATTATTTACACTAATAGATACATACATGCATATAGGTATAGATTTAAAATGGCATTTAAAAGTAAGTGAAATGTTTAGATGTATATAATTACTTTCTAAGATAAAAAACAAGAAGAACATTTGCAAGATTCCAGATATGTATCTGAAGTATTTAGACCGCTACCTGATGAATGAATATGACTGGAAAATGTCCATGCAGTTTGAAAAAAAGGAAACATCTCTGACCAAACCACCTTAATGCCTGTTTCTATACATCATTATAATCTGATAACATGTTCTAATTCTGTAATCTAATGAAAGAATAAACAAATTCTCCCTTGTTCCATTTTGTATACCTTATCTGTACAATTTTATACATCGACCTTTGCCTATCCTGGTAATATAAGGAATGGAATTGTTTATTCAAGACATATCTAAACATTGAAGTTTAAACTGCTTTTCTTTCAGAACTAAATCTTAAAGGTACAAAGATGTATGGTGCTTCTAAAGCATTGTTTGTCTAAGTACTGTACATTTTCTAGTCCTACCAGAGTTTTAATAGAAAAATCAGAATATTTCCAAGATTTACATTTCAGTGGACTAATGACTATGAGTATATGTGTTTCTCTTCCAGATTGACCAAAGTGACTATAATATGTAAATTTAAGGATAGAGTTAAATTGTCAATATTGCAATGCAACAGTTAGTAAAAAATAGAATATCTGAAATTTGTCTTATATGGCTGCTAGTCATATACATATTTTTAATGGAAGAATAAAAGAGATGCTTGTGTAAGTTTTTAAATATTTAATTTTAATACTAATTTGTACATTGTTATAATGATCATTTTATATGTGTGTTGTTTATATTCCAATTATTATATGCTGCCCAGAGAAACTATTTGAAAGGCTATCTAAATTTGATTAATGAATAAATAAATTAAAAACTATTGATTATGCATAGATTACTTCATTTATTGTGCATATGTGTCTGCATATGTTCCTGTGTATCCATTCAAAATTAAGCTGCATTGTATCAATATAATTAAGTTTGAATAAAGAAAAAAATCATTAAACTGACTAAAACATTGCACCGAAAACAGATTATTATACACTGCTTTTCAAATTAAATGGTAATTTTTGTTATCTGCAAATAAAAAAGTTTTATGCTTCAGCATAAAAGCAAATTCCTCAACTTGTCTACTAGGTAAAAACCAGAATTTCTGCTATGAATGTGAGATATTTAACTGCTTATCATATAGCCTTTAAATCATATTTTCAACTCTGGTAACAAATGGGAAGCTTTTTGTTTATATCTGAATACGATCATAAAATATAATACCAAAACTCACTTGTGATTTAGGGAGCTAAACTACATCAAATATACAATACTTCAGTTTCAATATCATTAAAATATGCAGGTGGAAATTTGAGATAAAGCTAACTAGAATGGGTGAGTGAGGGAGACAATATAAATGCTGCAAATCAGTCAAGTATTATTTTTTTTGAGCTCCTGATCGATCATTAATGGAAAATAATAAGAGTGCTTTACTTATGTTTATATCTCATCTGCTTTTAGAAATCATCTCAAAATAGTGTCTATAATCTCCTGCAACTTTATAAATACTTATGACTGGGAGAAGTTTACAATATCATAGACATAGGTTCCAAAATCTAAAAGAAATGGTGATCCATACTTTTTGTCTCTCTGAATTATATGTAATAATTCTTTATGTATATATTCATTCACACTTTTAAAAACTGTTCATATTTCAGATAATCTTTTTTTTTGTTTCCAACTTTGTAACAGTTGGCAGAAGAGATACCATTTTAATTATATACCGCAGATGGTTGAATATATTACATTTTGTTCATTTCTGATCATTTAGATCAAAACATATGCATAGTAAAACAACTATGTCAATGCAACTAATGTAGTGATTGAGATCTGCATGATTTTACTATTTTAAATGGAAACACATGTTCAGTAAATGAGAACAAATTAACTAAAAATAAATATTCTATGCCATTTCCCAACAATACTGATATCAAATTCAATAAATAGGAGAAAACCCCACAGTTTCAAGCTAGCAAGCGTGTAGAGAAAGCCTGATAATCAAGTATTATTTGGGTACAAACTGATAGCTACTGCTGGAAAAAGCAAAGATAACATTTGAACTTGGCATTCTTTGATCATTTGTTTATTCTAATGAGGAGCTTTGTTTTGGGAATATAATTGAAACCACTTTCACATCTCTTGTTTTACTTTTCCATTCTCCTTTGGGGTTTTTAATTGGGCTTTCTTTTCAATGGGCTACCTCTCATTCAGTCACAGGTGATAGCACTAACGGAACAAAACAAATATATAAAATACCATTTCCCAGAGGAAAACTACAATGTAAATCATCGATTTAAATTACTTCAAACTTATTTGTTAAGTTTAATATTTAATAGTTAAGTTGCAATATTTGAATTCTTACAATAGTTATGTTTTAAATTTCCTGAAAAGTGCTTTCTAGATATTGTACTCCCATAATTTGGACTTCAAAAGTAAAATAGTTCTTTTAGAAATTTGTTATATTGTTCTAAAAATAATATAGAAGCACAAACATAAAATGCTTTGAAATATTGGGTAAATAATAATATTTGTTATGCAGGCACTTGGCAACCTGCTCACATTTACAAACACAAAGGGTGTTTCAACTTCCTTTGCCATCTATCCAGCCTCCCAATCTAGGACTTCAGTCAATCTGTGGTCTTCTTCCTCCCATTGGTGATAAGGTGCAAATGCACAGGATGACAAGGACAGTGAGGCTGGCAGAGTGCAGCAAGTTCAAAAGAGCAGAAGTGTTGGGGACAGAGAAGGGATGAGTTGAAGCAGAAGTGTGCTAGCAGGGTAGGAGAAGTGTGAAAGTACAGCACAGTCATGGCTTAGTAACAGCAATAGGGTCTATCAAAACTGTTGTCACTAATTTTTGCCCTATTACCACATCACTTAGAGAGGAAAATTCCAGTTTCAATTGGGTTGCAAAGTGAGTACTAACTGAATTTCTTTTTCAATAAGTCTAAATTACATTTTCTTTTTTCATTCTGGTTTGTCGCTGTGGCTCTTTGTATCCTACTGGGAGTCTTTAATGATTGAGTTTATTTTTAATAAATAAATAAATGTTTCTTGATTATCATCTTGTAATATTTATTAATCAATCTAGAATTCACATTTGGATTAACTTTCCTAAACCACTTAAAAAGACCCACAGGACTTGGATTTAGCGAATAATAATTGAGTATATTATCTTCGAATAAACAAAAAGCAAAAGGATGAAAAGGGATTAGGGAACTTAGGTTCAAAAGTGCTCATGCATTGTCATCTTCCAGTATTTCTGCTACCTTTTAATATATTTCCTTCTTAAAATATATATCCCAATGAATTTAATGAATAAAAGTTCATATTTCCATCAAACTCACAAGCTTATGTGAAGAAGTATTATGTATCTAGTCACCCAATTAAAATATATATAACCAAGGTGAAAGACAACAGGTAATATAGTTGAGAATGTATGAATCCATTCAATATAAATAGAGGCCGAGGGGGGTTAATCTCTTCAGATTAGAAAGCAAGAAACTGGGGAGAAATATACAGCAACATAAATAAAGTTAGATAATTAATTTTTCTTTAACATAGAGTAAGGATAGGCAGCTATGACCCTTGAGCATATTTTTGTAGCTGCCATAACCTCACATTCTACGAATACTTAAAACTGATAAAACAATCTATTCCCATTTTAAGGCAGGAGATTATTTTAAGCGTAAAAACAATCTTTAAAAAGTTAAACTCTCGCCAAAACAAAAAGGGAAAGTGATAAACCCTACCCCAGCCAAATGTTGCCTTTGGTTGTTTCTATTGTCCATCACTATTGTTCTATCCACTACAGCTTTTGCTTCTAGAAAAAAAGTGATGCTTCCAACCACGAAAAGGTTGCCCATCTTAAATATAAGAGAAAAGCACTCTCTCTGTGCTGGTCAGTCATATCAGCCACTTACCTATTCAAGCAGTGTAAGAAATAGTCTATATTTATACCAATACAAATTCTTCTTTTCTTCCTTTATGTCAAGGAAATTTAAGTCAATTGTTATTCCCTGCATACTTAAAAACATTAAGAAAATATATAAGGTATGCACAATCCCTTCTTATGCATATTAGGTATGGGATTACACTGCATTATTCTGCTTTTCATCCAAACTTTTAATATGTGGTTTGATTCATGAAACCACTGGCCACAGGTTCATGAAGAACAGGCTATTTATACCTTTAAATTATTAACATCTATTGTGGGTAATATATCTCACGTCAAAATAATCAACAATTATCCATTTCAAGAAAGAAAGAAATGTATTGGACTAGACAGAGTTCTGGATTAACTGAGGAAAGGAAATCTGCCATTTGTACTATTAAATTAGGGTTCAATCAGTCAGCTAAAAGAACAAAGTTTTAAACAACAAAGCTTTAAACACCGGATATCCTTTGTCAAATATCAAATGGAACATCAATCAAGTAGTTACTTACCATTGTTTTTTGAAATTCTTCAGAATTTTCGGAATTCACATTAAGACTATGAAAGTAATAAAAATATATATTATATAATAAATATTAAGAAGCATGTGATTTCAAAATAATGGTTGCTCTTTTTTCCATATATCATCCTTTCCCCATATTTTTAAAAATCAGAGCAGTATCTTTTTAAAAATCCACATATTTAACATGTGTAGCAAACAGAAAGTTCAGAAAATTTGGATGTCTTTGAGAGCTATATGAATAATAGAGTGGTAATAATGTCCTACTATTCTGATTACAAAACAAACACAAAACACGCTTACTGCTTCTATGACTTTATATTAAAGAAGCGTATTTTGTGTTTGTTTTGTAATCAGAATAGTAGTAGTAATAGTAATATATGTATATATATAATACAAATGCTATACATTATAGAAAACTATTTGGCTCTAGCATTTAAAAATGTACAGTATATCACAGAAGTGAGTACACCCCTCACATTTTGAAAATATATCTTTTCATGGGACAACACTGAAGAAATGACACTTGACTACAATGTAAAGTAGTATACAGCTTGTATAACAGTGTAAATGTCCTGTCCCCTCAAAATAACGCAATACACAGCCATTAATGTCTAAACTGCTGGCAACAAAAGTGACTACTATCAGAGTATTCTCAGAGAGGAAGAGAAAGTCCAAAGAAAGTAGAATAAAATTTCTTTATAAGCCTAAAGTTATCAGTGCAATGATCCCATAGGTACTGATTCAACAATGGATTAAAATAGCTGGTTTGTCGTTTTCTCCTTTGAAGAAACAATATTGCAATTTGGCTCTGTCTCCAAATGAAGAATGAAGGAAAAAAGTCATTAATCCCTAGCAGCTAGAGAGTTGATATTTCTAATTTCCCTGAATTCAAATGATTATTAATTCTAAATAACAAAATATAATTTGTTAAAAACTAGAAAAAGGGTTATATCATTTTTAATTCTCACAAAACGATTATAGAGAAATTTACAAGAATGACTCATTTTGCAGTAGTATATAAAAATTCCATAATAAATAAATATTCAAGAAAATAGGTTGAACAGGAACATTGTGTGTGCTACAATTCTGGAATAAATGGACAATTTGAGAAAAAGAAAAATATATAATTATTACACATATTAAATAATTTTTATAAATATAACTGAAATTATGGTCTTTTCCAAATATATTCTAATAAAATTAAGCTACTTTATTATTAACTTTTGTTAAATTTAAGTTTCCATCTGCAATTATGTGGTTCATTTCAGTGAAGTTCTTTTGTAAACAATAATTACCATAACAAACAACAAAAATGAATAACATTTTCAAAACATGGCAAGGAATATATCCTGCAAACATGGAAAAATAGATCCCAAAGACTCAACATTAGCACTGTTTGAAACTTTTTTATTATGAGCTGATTAAATTAATGCCTGATATAAATTATGCCTGATATAAAGTAGCATACCTAACATTAAATTCCATCAGTATTCAGAAACATGAACATTCACAGATGAAGAAAACAATGTTGCTGAGACTGTCAAACAAAAAGGAAGCAGAAAGATAAAGGAAGCAGATGGAAATTAAGACATTTGATTTTTCCTAAATGTTTTTTTAATGTTTGAAATGGCAAAAGAACATTTCAAAACATAAGCTATCAATGCAGAGTACAAAATATAAGTCAAGCCATCTTTTTCTGCATTGCCATAATACAGAACATTGAACAATATTTAATATGCTAAAAATTACTGATTTGATTTTGCACTAAAGAGAAAAACATATATTTTCAAAATTATACTAGCTATTCCTCCATTTAGTTCCTTAGTCTTTCAATTACTACTCATTTTTAGAATATACCATGTTTCCCTGAAAATAAAGACAGGGTCTTATTTTCTTTTGACCCCTGAAATAAGCACTTGGCTTATTTTTGGGGAGGTCTTATTATTTCTGAGGTGCAGGAGGCGGCGAGAGTGGTCACTTCATGGCTGCTATGTTGCAATATTTTCGGGAGGGCTTATTTTCAGGGAGGGCTTATTAGTGTATGCACTAAAACCTGATTGGGCTTATTATCCGGGGGGTCTTATTTTCAGGAAAACAGGATATTTCAACATCACAATCACCATCATATACTTTTAAAAAGCTGAAAATCATAAATATTATATAAATTATATCATTATGAAATTAAATCCTTTAAAGAAAATATACAGTGGGCTTAAAAGTTTGTGAATGCTTTTGAATTTTCAATAATTTATACATGAATATGTATAAATTGCCTAGCAGGTGCTCCACATAGTTGTTTAATGGGGTTCTCTTCATCTGTTAGTATTCCATTCAGTACCAAAAACCTTAAATATTTGATTTCTTTATAACTTATAGTTTGTTGGATCTACTGTAAAACTAGCTTTATGGAGACTTGTTGCTACTTTTTCCAATGGATTAAATGGTTTTCCCAGATTTCACTATAGACAATGATATCATTTAAGTAACTCTCCCATTTTAGTTGATCAGGGAAAATTTGGTCCATTAACCTTCAAAATGTTGTGTCCCTTTCACTTCAACCAATGAAAGAGACTGTCTCATTAAGTGATAAGTTCTCCTTCACTAAAGATCTTCAAGCTGAGGCTGGACAAACATTTGCCTGATATGCTTTAGTAGAACTTTTACCAAGCAAAAAGATAGACTAGATGACCTGAGAAATCTTCCAACTATTTTTAATGCTTAGCTAGAAATTATAAGCAACATTGGAACGGAATCAAAGTAGAAATGATGGAACCTCTTTAAACAACAATGAAAATAGAAGAGAAAGAACTGGATAAAATTACAAAATAAGAAGACCTGCAAATAGAAGAGGAACAATTGTAGCAAAAGAAAGCAAAGATAGTACCAATAGTAATAGGTGCCTTGGGCGCAATCCCATCTAAATACCATTAGTATTGACAAAATACATTTAACAATACATTTAACATCATCAAATCACAACATCTGTCTAACCCAGATCCCTGGAAAGCAGAGGTGGGTTTCTGCCAGTTCGGCCCGGATCAGGCGAACCGGTAGTGGCGGTGGTGGAAGGTTCCGCAGACCCACCCAGATGCTTCTGTGTATGCGCAAAAGTGTCACACATGCATGCACGCATGAGCAAACTGATAGTAAAAAAATGAAAACCCACCACTTCTGGAAAGGACGTTAGATAAAATTGTGAAATCCAGTCTAAACATTTGGTTGACTATGTTACCAATATAATAATCTAATTAGACACTTCATTGAGACACCTATCTATTCACATTCTCAAACCTGGCATTCAATCATGCTAGTAACAACCTGTCGCCTTTAACTACTGAACTATATGTTACCCTGTGTCCAGTGCCTAAGAGCTTGTTAATTATCCAAATTTCTCTTTCTCTAGGTCTTGTTAATTACCTGTCTCCTGTCTCAGAGGACCTTGTTAATAACTTATACAGTCCCTCTAAAGAGGGCCTAACAACACATTAAAATTAAAGATGCTTTTGTTTTAACACCTGTCAAGTGCTGTAAATTGAGAAATTTTCACGTTAGTATATTAGTCTACTGTAGTGTAGCATAAAAACAAACATTTTTTATAAAAATGTTGCACACAGAGTTATCTATATCCTGGAAAATCAATATTTTAGTTGACATTTGTTCTTAAATACTGTATATTAAATGCACAGGACTGCTATGAGAGCTACACATTAACACCTGGACAGCTACTATGATGGATAGTGCCATTAGCCTACTGTAATGAAGGTGATCAAGGAACTTTAAAAGAGAAAACTTTGAAAAGTGTAATTGGGATTACAAAACATTAACTCTATTGTTGGTAACGGACAATATGACCTCATGTAGGTTTTTCAAAGAATTAGCTACAGATTCTATATCAATGTGTACAAAAAGTCAATTAAGCTATTACTTCTTACATAGACTTTAAGGGAGGTATGAAAAAAAATCTCAATAGCAGTAAATTGACTTCAGTATGAATAACTATCATTTTTCAAACTCATATGCAACTTTATTTTAAGTCAATCTGGAAATTTCATTATAGGTAGTCTTTGACTTACAACCATTTGTTTAGAGACCATTTGAAGTTTTAACAGCACAAAAACACAACAACTTATAATTGTTTTTCACACTTACAAGGATTGCAGCATTTCTATGGCCATGTGATCAACATTTGGACTCTCGGCAACTGGCATGTATTTATAACACTTGCCGTATCATGTAGTCATGTGATCACCCTTTGCAAGCTTCTGACAAACAAACTCAAACAGAAGCCAGGTTCACATAACAATTTGTTACTAACTTAACAATTACAGTGATTCACTTAAAGATTGTGCCAAAAAAGCTTGTAAAATGGACAAACCTCACTGTCTTAATGACAGAAATGTTGGGCTCAATTGAGGTTGCCAGTCAAGGACTGCCTGTATACAAACTACAGCTAAAAATATCAATTTTACCTTGGAGATAACAGAATATAGGACAGATTATATGCTAATTCTATGGCTCTTACTGCATTTGTAAGCTCTCCTTAAAGTGCCTTTAATTTTAAAAAGTAAGGTCCAGTACTATTTGGCACCAGGTACCTAAAAGACACATTGGTCTATAAAGGTTGTGCAATGCTTCAAAATCACTTTCAAAAGTGAGAAGTCTTCTAAGGAAGTAAGTGCATGTCAATCATTGGGGAAAAAAAACTTGAACATGTAGGTGGGTTTCCCAAACACACATAACTTGTGTTCAATAGCAATATCAGTTAGACTTATATACCGCTTCATAGGGCTTTCGGCCCTCTCTAAGCGGTTTACAGAGTCAGCATGTTGCCCCCACAGTCTGGGTCCTCATTTCACCCACCTCGGAAGGATGGAAGGCTGAGTCAACCTTGAGCCTGGTGAGATTTGAACCGCCGAACTGCAGATAACAGTCAGGTGAAGTAGCCTGCAGTACTGCACTCTACCCCCCCCTCCCCGGCAGCCTGCTGGAACAGCCAGGACTTGGTAGCTTTGCAGAAGGCCGGGAGGGTAGTAAGGGTCCGGATCTCAACAGGGAGCTCGTTCCAGAGGGCCGGAGCTGCAACAGAGAAGGCTCTCCCCCGGGGAGTCGCCAGCCAACATTGGCTGGCAGATGGAATCCGGAGGAGACCTAACCTGTGCGATCTAATTGGTCTGAGAGAGGTAATCGGCAGGAGGCAGTCTCTCACATAGACTAGTTCCTTCACAGCACTGAAGTATCAATCCAAGACTGTAATATTTATTTTTAAAAATTGAATCATGTTCTCCTTGAACAAAGATAACAAATACATTATAATAAAACACATCAACTTCAAAACATCTAACCAAGGAACTTACCTAGATAGCAGCATATTTTTTGGCTTGAAGTTTGTAGTAAAGGGATTAGTGGAATCAAAAACAAAGCTGCCCTGCTGACTTTCAGCAAAAGGACTGGGTGACTTCAAATCAGAGGAGCCTTCTGATCCTCCGTTGCTAAGTCTATCTGATCGTTTCCCTTCTTTCTTTCCAGTCACTCTTTCAAAGAGACTAACCTTCTCCTTTTTCTCTTTCTTGTTCTCTTTCTTTATTTCAGGTGGTTTCGAAAATAAACCCACATTTTGTTCCCACGATAAAGGGTTTTCTTCAAATGGATTCTTCTGTCTTGGCAATGTAGCAAACTTTTGAGGCAATGAAGCACTCACATTTGTAAAAGGATCGTTCTGAGCTGCAAAAGCTGAGTCACTATCATCCCCTGTGTTGTCCAGTTGACTCACTTTAGTGGTATCTGCACTTAATGTCCGTCTGTGTGGAGATTTTAGATTTCCTGAAAACAATGTTATTAGTATGCAACTGGAGTCAAGGATATAAGTAGAAATATATATCTATATCTACATACATACCATACATACACACATACACACACACACAATATTATACGACTATTTGCAATAAGTTAAAATAAAAAGTTTATTCCAACAACTATTATTCTACAAATATAGACTATAAAAATGATTAGCTTTGGCTGAATGAAAACCAACAGTTTCAACAAGCCTTTGACCATATAATAAATTATCCCTCTACAATATTATGCTTGTATTATGTTCACTGTAGTCACCTGAAGAACTTCTAAGAATAACAAAAATGCAGTACTATATTAAAAAAAAATCTATATAGAGAGAGTAAGAGTAATGATTATAGGGTGGAGAAAACTATTGCCGTTTATTTTGGCAGTTTGTAGCCCACCTTTATACCCAAAAACTACTTCAAGGAAGTTAATTTACAATTAAAACAAGCTTTTTATCCTCTAATTTTGAATACTTTAATAATTCCTGCATGAAGACAAATGTCAGAATACTATAAAACATGTTATTATAATAATGTTGTAAATTCATATCTATAGAATGATCTAAACAAATTGTAATCATTACTGTATTTCTCAGAGTATAAGACGCACCTTTTTTCTTCAAAAAAGAGGTTAAAAATCTGGGTGCGTCTTATACACCGAATACAGCATTTTTTGCCTCCCGAAGCCATGCCCCTTCACCAAAATGGCCGTGCATACCCTTATGGAGGTTTTCAGAGACCTTCTGGGGACTGGGGAGGGCAGAAATGAGCCAAAATGGCCTGTTTTTGCCCCCCCCCCAAGCTCCCAGCAGCATTCTATAAGCCTCCCTAAGGCTATGCATGCAATTTTTTTTGCAAAAACCGGGCCCGTTTTCATAAAAAGGGGCCATTTTTTGCTTATTTTGGGGGCCCCATCTCCCCCAGGAACATTCTGCAAGCCGCCCCCAGGCTATTCATGCCTTTTTTTAAAAAAAATGGGCCATTTTTGGGAGGTTTGCAGAGTGCAAAAAAAAATCCCCCCCTTTTGGAAAGCTCTTTAACTGATTGATGAGAATTACATTGATCAAGTGCTGTGCAAAGCAGAAAGAAAGTCTTAGGTCCTGCAGATTGTCAGTAATTTCCTTCTCCAGCACATGGATGAATACATCTGGAAAAATCTACCTACCTACCTACCTAACCTACCCTCTCTCTCTCTCTCTCTCCCTACCTACTGTATTTCTCTCTCTCTCTCCCTCCATCTACCTACCTATCTACACTCTCTCTCCCTACCTATCTACTGTATTTCTCCCTCCCTCTCTCTCCCCCTCTACCTACTCTCTCTCTATTCCCCTATCTATCTACTGTATTTTCCTCTATTTCTCTCTCTATCCCTCTTCCTACCAACCTACCTAGTCTCTCTCTCTCCCTACCTACATATATTTCTCTATCTCTTTCTATTTCTCTATCTATCCCTTTTACCTACCCACCTACCTAACTACTCTCTCTCTCCTACCTACCTACTGTATTTCTCTCTTTCTCTCCCTCTCTATCTCTTTATCTACCTACCTACTTTTTTTTTAATTTGCCTCTTCAAAACCTTGGTGGCGTCTTATACTCCGGTGCGTCTTATACTCTGAAAAATACAGTACTTCACTGGGGAGAGAAAATATTAACTAGCTAATAGGCTTAGCACATAGTATTTTGCTTACTCAGGTCTTTCCAGCTGATTCAAATGTTTAAAATTTTGCCATTGTTTCACTGTTATTTGTTTTTGTATTTTAATAGCATGTGGGATCCAATCTGAAAATTGCTAGTTTAAGGATGGTGTATAATATGGATATATACAGTATTAAAAACAGATTTTGTTTCAAGCTTGGAACAAAACAGTAAAAATAGAAACATTCCAACTGAGATGACTATGTCCCATTAGGATAAAACTTAAAGTATTTAGAAGATTTAATCAAAGAAAGCAATGGGAATTCAGCATAACTGCCTTGCTCTTTGTTTTCCTGTAAGGGCCATAAGAGTAGTTGAAATATTAACTCATGTTGATTGTTATCTGCCATCCAACCTGCTGCAAAATTGGCCACAATTTAATTTAATTTAAACATTAAAAAATTCATATAGAAATTATTTTGGTTGCTGAAGAAAAAATGTAAACAACAACCAACAAAAATCAGGTTCAAGCACAAGTCCATATTTTGTTTCTATTATTAACAAAATCAAATACAGGTTTTGCACAAATCCAGGAAAAAGCAATTATATGTTGTAGGAAAAAAGTGCTTCTTCTAATTCTTGCATGAGTAAAACAAGAGCATAAGTACATCCAATAACTAAACTCTAGAAGCTGTATTGTTTAAAAGTTGTATTGAAATGTGTTCTAAAGTACAGATCACAACATCAGAAGAGTGCACACAAAGATAACAAATCAAAACAGGACAAGTATTTCCAGCTTTAAATAAAAATACTTGTCCTATTTTGATTTGTTATCTTTGTATGTAACTATGTATCTTAATGTCATTTGGATTTGAAGCTGTGCACATTCTGCACCACTCCCCCCCCCCAAAAAAAGCTCAATAAATCAGTCCCACCTGCTGTAGTGGCTAGGCTGCAACATCTGGGAAAAGTCAACTACAAGAAAACATGTCCCGTCACAGCATACAGAACAGCACAAAACACTCAAAACTGTCAAAGTTTATTTCAAGCTTGAAACAACTCTCATTTCAATCATGGAAGACGCAGAATGTCTGTTTCAAGATAAAAACATTTGAAACTTGGAACTTTAGACTTTTGTATACACCAAAATCTATTTTTAAAACAAATTACAGTGAAATGAAAATGAATATAGTAATAAGTAATAAAGTGGGGAAGAATTATACTTATTAAAATAAATTATTGATGAAACATTCGATTCTTCATTTGATTTCCACTGTATCTCAAATTCTTAGCAACTATATTTTTCTTAGGAATAGGAGCATAAAAATATGGGGTTTGAAATAATTCTACTAGAAGGCCTTTTCAAATAGAATTTGCCTCTTAAGAAATCTGTACTTACCACTTTCATCCTCAGAACCAACAGACTCAAGCTGACGTCTGAAGAGGTAAGAGTTGCCAGTTGTTCCCGATTTATTTTTTTCTGAAGTTATCTGAGGTCCAGTTAGATCAGACATTGAGTGAGCCAGAGAGAGTCGCTGAGGTCCCAAAAGAAAAGGCTTTTTTGGCTTCGATTTTAACTGCAATTCATTGAGGGATGTTATATTAGTTTCTGGTGTATGAGTACTTGGAATGATTGCAGAAGATGTATCCAAAAATGTCCCATCTGTCTTACGACCCTTCATTTTGTCCTTTAATTTGGCAAAAGGAGATTTGGTTTTGTCCTTAATTGACAAGTCAAACATGCTTGCTGTCATGTTGTTTCTCACAAACTGAATATTGACTTTTATCTCTCCTCTGTCTTTAGTTCGTTTTCCTTGTTTCGACTCGAGGGGAAACCATCTTAAAGAAAAGATAGTATGCTGTTAAATTGCATAAGCATGCCTCAGAATCATATGATGCCATTTCATCTGTACAGTACTTATGTAAGATTGCAAAAAAGTAAATACAGACACATATCAGGGAGGCTGCTTTTACAATTTTAAATATATTTATTTCAAAACGTTTTCCTCAGTCAAATTTTAAAACAAGTATGTTAGAAGGATTAAAGTGCCTAATTTAATCAGAATCATATATAATAAAGCAATATTAATTAAACTTCAAGAAACTGCAGCAGTTAAAAGTATACTAAAATGAGTTTCAAAGCTGAAACACAAGTAGAGAAACCAAATGTCATTTGGAAGCCTTAAAATAAACATTTACATACAAGTTTCTCAAAACTGACAATGATGATCTAAAGGGAGTCCTGTTGGTAAGGCATTCCTCAGGTGGAAATAAAATTGCAAAAAAGGCTGTCTCTTGGTAGACAATTTAATGACTACTAAAGTAGGGCAACGGAGAAGGCCCACCATTCTTGATCACTTAGTAAAAGTGCTTTGAACAGGGCTCAGAAAAATACCAGCAGCCAACATGAACTATACAATATGAGCCTCTCATGTTTTAATCATCTTGTTCCCACCATCACACAATTTTTGAGTCAGGTGTTCCTGTACCTAATTCAAGATCATATCCCATAGAATTCATATATAGTTTCTTAATATTCAATATTGAATTAAAAATAGTAATTTCCACACCTTATATAATTCATAGTAATAAACTTAAAATATTATTCCTGTATTTTATTTGGGGAATAGCATCTACACTGAAAGAGTAACAAGCCAAAATGATGTTCTTCGTTTATAAAAAACTTGAAAGGAGTTTGTAGAATTACCGTATTTATCGGCGTATAACACGCACCGGCGTATAACACGCATTCCCCATTTTAACACAAAAATTTGAGTAAAAATTTTTTTCATTAAAAATAAATGACTTGGAAGCTCGGAACTTAATGTTGGATTAAAATTTATAACATTAGAACATGAATTATAACATTAACTCCTCTTAAAAGGCAAATATGAAATGAAAAAACACCTCTTTGAGCAAAAAAACTTAATCAGAATCACTGCTTTTTGGAAAACCAAAAAGTTTTCGGAGGGTCCTGAGGAGCAGCCTTTAAAACAGCAGCGCGGGCGGCTGCGGACTCACAGCTGATTGGGAGAATGCCGGCGCGTACACTTGGGACCAGAGAGCAGGCGGGCGGGAAGGTAAGCACCCGCAATGATGGAGAAAAAATACAGGCAGCGGGCGGCTCTCTGGCCGCTGCGAGCCGCTGCTGCTAGGATGGGGTTAAATCAGGCAGCGGGCGGCTCTCCAGCCGCCGCTTGTTCAATGATGGGGTTAAAGCGAACAGCAGGTGGCTGGAGAGCTGCCGCCACTGCTGCAAGGTAGGGGTTATATCAGGCAGGGTAGCTGGAGAGCCGCCGACGCTGCCATGAAATGGATGCTGCACTTCTATGAGTATCATGGGCGCCGGTGAATCAGCTGGAGCAGGCAGTTTGGGACCCGGCGTATAACACGCAGTATCGGCGTATAACACGCAGGCAGTGTTTAAGCTTGCAATTTTAGTTTTAAAACTGCGTGTTATACGCCGATAAATACGGTAATCACTATAACAATAGCTTTTGTGAAAGTGCAGAAAAATCCCTTATATTAGCCACATCTTTTATAAAGTACACTACAGTATTACAAATAATAACTAAGTTCAAAAAGTAAATTTGACATATAGTCTTGTATGATTTTAAGCACAGAAAGATTCTTTCAAAACTACTTGAGTTTTTTCTTCTAATTTTCAGTATCCTATTTAATTTCAGCATTCTATTATTATGACAAATTTTCAGCCTTTCAATATATGTCATATCAAAAGGATGCAATGTTTGAATATGCTGAACTATTTTACACTCTTCTTAAGTTGTGGTTGTTCTCTTTTCCACTTGAGCAGGGATGAAAACTCCCCCAAACAGTTTGGAGGTTGCAGGTACAGTTATGGAAAAAGTATGTCATTGGACAGTATGGGACTGAATTTCCTTTTGATTTATTAAGTAAGGGAATCAAAAAGGGACATCCCAAATGCCATCCACAATTGGCAGCACTACAGATTTGCTTCCTAGAGTTTGTGCCATCCCCATCCTTAGAATCAGGGAGAAAAATCATGCCACCAAAACCTGGTTATTTTACCACTGAATTTTAGAGGAGAATGAAATCCATAGTTTGCCTAGTGTTTATTCCTATTTCCATGGCCCTTCTCAATATTTTTTTTTCCTATTAAGGAAAAAAGATCCCTCAATATGAAGAGTCCCGGTGTCTGTAATATCAAAAATAACCTGGTAAACATTTGTTTACCAAAATGCTATTAAGGAACAAACCATATAGAATCATAGAGATGGAAGAGACCTCAGAGGTCTTCTAGTCCAACCCCCTGCTCAAGGCAGGAACCTTATACCAGCAACCAGTCAAATGGTTGCCCAGTCTATTCTTGAAAACCTCCAATGATGGAGCACCCACAATCCCAGGAAGAAAGCTATTCTACTGATTAATATTTGACTGGTTTCATACAAGACGCTAAATCTTAACTCATTGTTTACAATACATTAAGCCAAAATCAAACATGATTACGTTTAGCACAGTACTATAAACTTTTATCTCTAGGTTGAAATCAAACTGTTTAAGATTGTAATCATTTTTATTGTATCTTGAATTAAAGCCAGATAAGTAAATAAAACAAAAAAGTTGTTTTAAAACTTGTGCTACACATATTCTACACACCATTCCTTTCTGCAGTTGGTATATTCCACATTTACTGCAGCCAGCATGTTTTCTTTAAAGGAAACCTCATAGGAGATGTCTTGCTATAAAAGGATGATAAGTTATGAATGCTTAGTCCTCTTTGGACATGCAAAATCCAGAGTGCTTACTTTATGCAGATTAATTCATGTCCCACATAAACACCAGTCAAATGGCATCAGTTCCTTTCAGGAACAAAACTTCACATGTGAACTTAGTTTTATGGAAGTTGGGTTTTTTCATATATGATATTCAATATGTACAGGTAATCCTCAAGTTGTAACCGATTGATTACTGACCATTCAAAGTTACAACAGAACTATCCCCCCCCTCCCAAAGCTACTTAAAACCTGGTTTCAAAGTTACATCGACCGTATACACCCTTACAGTCATGTGATCGTATTTCGGTAGCTATTCACCCTTTATGGCTATTTGGAGTATCCTGCAGCCATATGACCATAATTTTTGACATTTTTGCAGGTTTTCAGAGTTTACTTCCAGTTGCAGGCAAAAAATGCCCATTGAGTAAAATGGATTTGGAAATGGTGAAATGTTGAAAAATTGGGCTTGGTTATACAATATCTTAATGTATGATTGCAACAATTTACAACTATAATTCTGGGCTCAATTACTATTGTAATTTCAGAACTGTAGACATTAATTTGTGACATTAGCATTTCATGTTATGTATACTTCGTTAAAAATGTTTGGGCAATTGGATTATGTAGTGAATGAAGAGCCATAATGTATGAGAAAATATACAATTATATTTTTACTGTGAAGGATAGGGGAAAAAAACCCTATGCTTCCATTTGAAGCATCCCTCTGTGTAAACATATAAAAAGTCCTATAAGTTTAAATACTAATTATGATTTGATATAACTCCAAAATTATGGATTAAGAAATATATCAAGAACCAACCAAAATTGTACTTTCGTTTATTCTTTCTATGGTACTATTACAAATTAAATTAATGAAAGTTTCAATAGTTTGAATGGAAATGGCTAGTTTTCAATAAATATAATTAAAAATGCCCACCTTTGGCCAGAAAGAAATATGATTTTACATTTACAAATTTATACACATGTGTAAACATTCACACTATCTCTTCCCCAATCTTCCAATATTACTAAGATCAGCTTAATAGTATAGCAACATCCCTCTCTATTTAGGAATAAATCCTATTAATGGGAGTTCTATGGAGATAGAATTACAGCTTTAATGTTTTATTTTTTGATCATCTAAACAAAAATGATTATTCATTTTTTAATTTATTCTGTGTTGGGGGAAAAAATAAGTGCACCAAAGGCTTAAAGCAGATCAGAACTGGCCTCCAAGTATCAGCTAACTAATGAAAAGGCCTTAAGCCACTCAAATTGTCATGCTTTACAATTTTGGATAATCAAAAAGAAAGCAACACAACTGTTTCAGGTGTTCATGGCTTAACAATTCAAGAACTGTAAATTACACTTGTTCCAAGTCTGATACGGCAATTCTTTCATTGTTGTTTGAAGTTTATTCATACTCATAAAAGAAACCATCAACCCACCTCCCAAATAATCGGTCTTTTGCCAGAGTGAATATATTATATTTTGCCATAGACAAGGTTCAACTTCAACACTCATATTATTTTTAAAGAAATATGCTTAAGCCATTATTAACAGCAACTTAAATAAAGTTACCGGTAATATTTATGCCTTTTATCTGGAGGCTGATATATCTTTAAAGTCACAATGCCTGGCAAACACAACTTTCTCTGATAAAAAGAAAATTGAACAAATTGCTAGTTCTGCAGTCTTTCTAGAATTCTAGATCACCTGTTATCTTTACTTTTCCAAAAAGAAACATGTGCAACAGAACTGCTTACAAGTTTAAATATTGTGCAGAATATTAAAATATATCTTTTTCTAATACTCGAGTGATTCTGAAAAATGTCCTTTAGAAAACCATACATATAGTATGTTGGGAAAAATTAATTATATTACAACTAAAAGAATTAATAAGAGAAATCTTCAAATATTTCCAAAACTAAGTAGTGTTAAAATTACATCATCATTGAAGAATTATTTTATATAAAATACTCCAAATTTGCTCAAAGTATCTAAAGGTAAAGCAACTGTATTTATATTTTATACAATTTATATTTATTATCCATCTTTTAAAAAACTCAGGATTACATTATTAGACACAATAGCTCATTTTTCAGAACTGATTAGTACCTACATTTTATATTTAAAGTATTGGACAAGAGGACAGCTTATTTGTTAAACTACTGTATACAATTTTATCTTTGAAAAGCTTGGAAAAAAATTATCTTCCTTCTACACTCTCAATCCCTAAACAGCATAATGATGAAATTTCTGTGATAACCTATTCCCTCCACAATGGATTTTGGATGATTATAACCACACAAAATGGTCATGTATTCCTATATCACAGTTATAATTATAATGCACTGGAGATTTATTATTTCTAGCAATTCAAACACTGAATATATAATAGAACAATAGTCCCTCTGCCAAATAAAATGCAAACTAAAGATATGGCGTTTTTTAGAAAACAATGATAACCATAATGATAATGTTGTTAGTTAGTTGCGAAGTCATGTCTGATCAATTGCAACCCCTTGTATAATGTTCCACCAGGCCTTCCTGTCCTCTAACATCCCCTTTAGTCCATTTAAGCTCATGCCTACTGCTTCCGTAACTCCATCCAGCCACCTCATTCTCTGTTGTGCCCTTCTTCTTTTGTCCTCAATCTTTCCCAGCATTAGGTTCTTCTCCAGTGAGTCTTTCCTTCTCATTAGGTGGCCAAAGTACTTGAGTTTCATCTTCAGGATCTGGCCTTCTAAGGAGCAGTCAGGATTGATTTCCTCTAGGACTGACCGGTTTAAATGCCTTGCAGTCCAAGGGACTTGCAGGAGTCTTCTCCAGCACCATAGTTCAAAGGTCTCAATTCTTTGGCGCTCAGCCATTCTTATGGTCCAACTTTCACAGCCATATATTGCAACTGGGAAAATGATAGATTTGACTATATGCACTTTTGTTGGCAGGGTTATGTTTCTACTTCTTAATATGCTGTCTAGATTTGCCATAGCTTTCCTCCCCAGGAGCAAGTGTCTTTTAATTTCTTGGCTGCAGTCCCCATCTGCCGTAATCTTAGAGCTCAGGAAACTACCTCCATTTCTTCCCCATCTATTTGCCAGGAATTGAGAGGGCTGAATATCATAATCTTAGTTTTCTTAATGTTGAGTTTCAAGCCAAATTTTGCACTCTCCTTCTTCACCCACATCAAGATTATAACGATGATAATAGTCCCACCCCAAACCACCCACTTATGCTAAGGTGGACTAGCCCAATACTTGTGTTGGAAATGCAGAAAGGCAGCTTCCACTCTTTTAATATCTACAGCTAGCCCTGGATTTCTAACAGCAATTGGGACTGGAATTTCCGTCAGTAAACCATTAAATTAAATTAAATTAAACGGTCATTAAATTAATCCTATGGTTGTCAGACAATGCAACGTTGTGAGAACTTCCCACAACCAAGTCAGAGAGAGCAAGATGGCTTGCATGCAGGCCGGCAAGCAGAATCTAATATTGTACACATTGGCCAAAAAAACATAGAGTCCACACTCCAAAACCAAGTAAGTTTTCTCACTTCAAGAAATTTGGATCTGATGTAGAACTCCAACCCTTACAGTTTGTATGTTCCAAATGTCTACACTGGGTTAACTTAATATCTTAGCCCAATACAACAGATGGAAGAGGAACTCTCTCAAAAAAAGGAACAGACTGTATGCTATTTTTTAAATTTTTCTTTCTCTATCTTTTCATCTGTTTCACTTTGTGCTATGAAGTACAACCTTAAAGAATATAGAGTTTTATTTTTAATAGTGGAGAATATCACAAACCACAGGGAATTGCATGAGAAGGTGATAAATGGCCTTTCTAGCTTCACCAAATGAGTGGAAAAAGTGTTATTATGGAATGCATAGCATAATATAATTTGAAACTATTTAAAAAATATAAAAACTGACCATGTGTTAAAGTAAAAATGAAGTGAACAGTTTGTCACTGGCCAAACACAATAGCGCATATAAAAGAAATGCTTCTTACATTCAATGCCATAAACATTCTGTAGATTGGCACTTTTTCTGTCTAGAAAAATATGCTTCCTGATATGCTTCCTAAATTAAAAATATGTTTGGATTAAATATATTCATTATATAATAAACATTTACCCAAAAAACCTTATGACTGTTACAATCAGACTACATGTTTAGACTGCAGTCCTATATTTATATTTGAGATGTAAATCTTATTTAAACGAATCTACCTACTTCTACCTGCCTACTTCTGACTAACTTAAAATTATCAGAAGACAGTGCCTTTCTTTGCTAGTACCGAAGAAAAGCAGTATGTGCAAAGAGTTAAGCTTGTCATAAAATCATTCATATGATATATATTTAACTCCTCTGAATTATTTCAAACTACGTAAATATTGCAGATCCCAATGCTAGTAGATTTATGGGGGAAAGCACAACTGAACCATTAGGTTTGTTACCTTGAGTGAACATGCTAAATAGATTCTGCCTGTTAATGATGTTGTGTATCTGCCACTACAATGGCAGATGATATACATGGCACAGTGAGACAGAAGATTAGAAATACTGTATTGTTTCTATGTCTTATCGTAGCCATTAACTAAAAGCTGCACAATGCAGTAAATTATGTGGGAGTGCATTCCTCATTATTGCCTTCAGAAACTTAGCAAGTTTCCAAATATGTTAAAGCCCAACACTATGATTTCAAACATTTAGTCTTCCCCATTCCCTAGTTTATTGTAAAATACTACTTGACCAAGAGTTTGGAACAGCTTGAAAACTTAATACTTTTTTATGATTTTGGTAGGCCTTAATGAAGATACTAATCAAGCATGTTGAGCCTAATAAAAGTATTGCTCAATTCTGGACTAGTCCGGAATACTTAATATACAGGATTAAATAACACAAAAATATTATAAACTTAGCATAAATGCTGTGCACAAAGAAAATAACTTTTAGGTCAGAACATAACAGTTAGGTCATAGTCTCTACTTAAAAGGCCAAGATATGAACAAACTGCAGAAGAAATAAATAAAGAAATAAATAAAGAAATAAACTATATCTACAAACAAAATAACTGGTATTTTATATCATTAGAATGGATAGTGATTGCCCAAATAACATCACTATCCCTCCGGAATGTTAAGGTGAAATTCAATACTTCTTTTAAAGACATAATTCTATTTAAATTAATTTGCCATAAAGTTGACAAGAAAGCATGTTATGTAAGATCTGAAATAAGTATATAAATTCCAAAATTGGGCTATACAAATATTGTGCAGTTTACTATTTAATATTCTAATACCAGTTTGACCTTAATCTTCACTTCAAAATGGTGGGGAATAAGGGAGGCAAAGCAATACAATAAGGCTTGTCAAAAATGTTTTAATTGTCAAATGAAGATATTTAGAAAACATTTGCAAAATATTATGTCCTTCCTGAATGTGTAAATAGATTCTTCTGAGATAACAATCTTAAAATCTCTCTATAACATAACTCAAAAATTAACTGCAGTATGCTATGTTTGACATAATTTTGTAATAGGGTAGAAACTGGGAGACCAGAGGTGGGTTCCTACCAGTTCGCACCTATTCGGTAGAACCGGTTCGTAAAATCTATCGAACCAGTTAGAAGAGGTTCCACCAGTGGACCCGGAAAGCAGGCCACACCTACAGAAGAGGTTCCAAATTTTTTTGAAACCCACCACTGGTCCTTGGATATGATTATTCTACACTATCATGCTCATATTTATAAAACTCAGTGCCTCTGTGAAAGGTAAGGATGACTACTGCGTTTGTGGTGCAATCAGAACATTGCGTGTGTTGAAGTTGTTTTAACGCAAACCAAAGATGCCTTTTAAAAAACAAGTTTACATCATATTCTTATGCATGCCAGTGCTGTGTGTGAGGTAATTTAAGGTGGTTCTGACAAGTGTCAGCGGCATCTTCATATCCAGTCACATGGGCGGCAAGCCACCCCCCACCCGGTCACATGAGTGGCAAGCCACTCCCACAAAGGAGGCCACACCCACAGAGTAGGTTCGAACAATTTTTGAAACCCACCACTGTGGGAGACCATGCATTTTTAGTTCTACCTTAGGCACAAAGCCAGCTGGGGAACCTTGGACCAGTCTCTTTCCCTTAGGTCCTGAAAGGAGGCAGTGGCAAACCACTTCTGAAAAATCTAGTCAAGAAAAACTGGAGGGACTTTTCCAGGCAGTCTCAAAGATCTGGACAAGAGTCAATGGAAGAGGGGGAGGGGAACGGGACTCCTTGTTTCAGAATTTAAATAATTACATAAATAAAAATGGTTTATGATAAAATCTGTGACACTTCATTCCAAAGGTTTCAATCAATTCACTTTTTTTAATAGCCAATACTCTACTTCAGTGGTTCCCAAACTTGGCAACTTTAAGACTTGTGGACTTCAATTACCAGAATTCTCCAGCCAGCTCTGCTCTACTTCACTACTGCAGCTGAAAACATAGCTACACCTCACTACTTCCCAACTAAGTGGCCTTTTAGGAGAATAATTGATACTTGGGACAAATATATCTACTAAGGAAATGTAAACATTTCAGAAGGAATACTTCTAAATGTTGTTTTCCATATTCTAAAAAATTAGAAAATTAAATATATCCCAATTCAATAAAAGCTGTATCCATTATCATATCTCTGAACTAAACTTGTTTAATAGTGTTTATTAAAACACTGCATCAAAAGCTAGATAGCATAGAGCAGGGCTGTCAAACTCCTGACTGGTAGGCTGGATGCATCATGCGTTGGCCATGCCCTTGCCCAGTTTAGCTAAAGGGGGAAAAGTCCAGATACATCACATGACACTGCTGTGATGACGTTTGGCACTCATCGCATAGGAGTTGAAATGGTCATTTTACTCTGTGAGATTTCCATTCAACCAAGGAGCTCACTGTGCAATTTTAAGCAGTTACTCGAAGCCAAACCTCCCAAATACAATTTTTGTTAGGGGCATAAAACTGTCTTGTTAGAAAAAAATGTGGAAATATAAAGTAAGTAAAGAGATAAATGATAATGAAATGAATATAACATCAAAGAATACTGTACCTGTATTTCCCAAAATATCACATCCAAGAACATTTTTGTCCATATACACACACATACACACATTGTACTGTGTAGGGAATAACAAGATATCATGTAACATGAGTAGAAAAAAAAAAGAAGAAGCGTATCTCCAAAGATACAGCATATTCTCACAATTAGGAATGTTACACTGTGGAAAATATCAGTAGAAGTTAATAGGCTATGATTTCAAGGCATACAGCTTGCAATCAATAAATCAGACAAGAAAGTACCACATCTCTCAAATCATCCATCCAAATAAAAAATCTTGTTCCCAGATTATTCTACCATTACTTATTGTCCCCATATATTCAATGGAGATCAGGTTACAGTACAAGCCATGATTTACAAGCCATATTTTCAAAATAAAATAATCCCAAAAAACCATATTGATTTCACTCTCTTGTAAAGTCACTAGTGCATAATCCACAATTCATGATTGATCCTATCAAATTTGTTTTAAAAAAACATTTTCAACGACATATGAGCAATGAACTATGGCTCTTATATGAGCAAGCCTATAACTTCTGATTGGCTTTGACTTCATACTAATTGTACTTATGATATAGTTTATGTGAAGAATTTGTGGATATTTTAAGGTAACCCTTTAAAAGAAGGTTGGATAACATGTGACCTCTAAAGTTGGCACTCAATAATACCCATTAGCCCCAGTCAACCAAGAGAACTGGACAAACTGGATTATGGATGCCAAGGTTCGGCTATATCTTCTAAACCCACAGATTTGCAACACTGCAAAAGATTACATTTCCAACACAAGACATATAAATATAACACTTACTCTGTTTTCCTTCTCAGTTTGTCCTCAAAAATATCATTTAAATTAATTGCCACTTGTCCCAGGAACTTATCAAGCCCAACAAGAGACCTGTGCATGACTATCAGGTAGAGAATGTATTTTTCAGAGTTCCCTTCCATCAGCAATCCAGGCAGCTCAAACGAAGCTTCTTCTTTCCATATTGGATCAAGGGTCTTCTCCGCCACCGAAGTGGAGTACTTCTCTTTTCCCAACTGTATGATAGTGTATGTATCATTAGTGCCACTTTTGCCCTTCGGCTTGAGACCTTTGGCCTGAAGGACTGTGGCCTGCACATGAGTTGGGAACCACTTTTGAGCTTGCTCGGCCAACATAGTAACGAAAGGGGATTTTGAGTAACAATAGCCACAGAAATAAAATACTGGGTCAGAAGGTATATTTCACAACAGGGAAGCCTGATAGACCCTTTCAGAGAACTAAGCAATTCTCATTTTTGAGATTCTTATTCATCCCAGCAGCATTAAAGGAAGTGGGCCACGTTCCCTAACCTAGCTGACCAAAGTTTCTTCAGATTCTTTTCTCCAAATGTTCAATTCCAGCATACCTCTGCAATCCTAGAGATAGTCCTGCTTTTTCCACACTTCTCTACACAGGGCGGTATATATTTGATTTTGTCCTCTACCCACCCTTATTTTCACTCACACCCAAGGCCGACCGGAGACTAACGGGCTTTAAATTAAAAAAAACGAACCAACCCTACAGCCTCCCTCCCCGCTTTCCCCAGGACAATTTGGCACTTGCTCTGGCTAGCACCTGTCAAGAATCCTCGGCATCCTCTCCGGCAAATCCTGTTCGCCAAGCACCCTGCGCCTCTTTACAACGCGAGTAGGGTGGCGGGGAGGGCAAGAGTTTGGGTCTGCCGAAGGCACGGAACCAGCTCCGGCCGAGGTAAACTGGACCTGCCCTACCGGGGGCTCTGCCAGGCCGCCCTTCCCCGGTAACAGCTTTTCTGGGGGTGGGGGTATCCCTCGCTATCCCCGGTATTGGGGGGGACGGGAGCGGCGAGAGGAAGAACGCCTCGGGAAATGGGCGAGTCGTGCGGAGGCTCAGCAGCGCGGTGGCCCAGCCGCCTCCCTTCCTTCGGCCGAAACGCTCCAGCCGCCGAGCCGAGGCCCCACTTCCGCCTTCCCCATGTTGCCTAAACGGGCGCCGCTGAGTGGGAGCGAGGGAACGGCGCCGCCTCTTTCCTCGGGCGGTCAGAGGGCGAAGGGTAGGGTTCAGGCGGGCCAGGCGCTTCCCCTGCCCTGCCTCGCCCGGCTTCCAGAGGGGGCCCCCGAGGGGGAGGGAGGGAGGGTGGGGGGGGGGAGACTGCCGGGGAGAAATCCCGAAGGATGGAGCCGTCCCTTCCCTCACGACTCGCGGAGCCCGCCGGCCTCGCGAGCCGCACCTCAGGCCATCGGACTGAGCCCCTAGGCGGAAGGCAGGACCGTCCGCATAAGGACCGCTTCCAAGCTGGAGTGTATTTGGTGGAGATTTGACTTCTGCCTTTCTTTCTTTCTTTCTTTCTTTCTTTCTTTCTTTCTTTCTTTCTTTCTTTCTTTCTTTCTTTCCTTCCTTCCTCCTTCCTTCCTTCCTTTCCTTTCTTTCTTCTTTCCTTTCTTTCCTTACTTCTTTCTTTCTTTCCTTCCTTCCTTCCTTCCTTTCTTTCTTTTCTTTCCTTCCTTCCTTTCTTTCCTTCCTTTCTTTCCTTCTTTCCTTTCTTTCCTTCCTTCTTTCCTTTCTTTCTTTCTTTTCTTTCCTTCCTTTGTTTCCTTTCTTTCTTTCCTTTCTTTCCTTTCTTTCTTTCCTTCTTTCCTTTCTTCCTTTCCTTTCTTTCCTTTTTTTCCTTCCTTCCTTCTTTCCTTCCTTCCTTTCTTTCCTTCCTTCCTTTTTTCTTTCTTCTTTCTTTCCTTCCTTCCTTCCTTTCTTTCTTTCCTTTCTTTCCTTCCTTCTTTCCTTTCTTTCCTTCCTTCTTTCCTTTCCTTCTTTTCTTTCTTTCCTTCATTCCTTCCTTTTTTCTTTCTTCTTTCTTTCTTTCTTTCTTTCCTTCCTTTTTTCTTTCTTCTTTCTTCCTTCCTTCCTTCCTTCCTTCCTTCCTTCCTTCCTTCCTTCCTTCCTTCCTTCCTTCCTTCCTTCCTTTCTTTCTTTCTTTCTTTCTTTCTTTCTTTCTTTCTTTCTTTCTTTCTTTTTGCCCTGCCTTGGCGAGGTTGCAAAGCAGTAAAACAAGGGCTTGTGATGGACTCAGTTTTAAAGATATTCCTGATTGGTTCGTAAAAACTTCTTTCTTTCTTTTTTTTTACTCGGCCATGCTGAAGTATCAAAGACAATATGGGCGAAGTTGTGAATTTGCACAAGAAGGGCAGGCAAATTGCAGTGAGGATGGAAAATAAACTGATCGGGAATAGCATAGAAAATTTAAAAGAGTGGAAAAACCGAGTTAATGATATATGCTGACTGTAATGGAATGGTGGACATGATAATGAAACTTGGAAACGCTTTCAAAATGATGCATTTTGTTGAGTTGGTGTAGTTGAATAGTCAAGGTATTCAGTGAGAACCAGATTCAGGTGCCATCTCCCCTTAAAAATCACTCGGTGACTTGGGGCCAGTTTTAGCCCAATCTGTCCAACAGAATGGATATGGAAATTAAATGGACAGAGATCCAAATATGTGGCCCACATAGGATGATGATGACGATGACAACTCAAAAAAATGGAGAATCCCCAAGCGAAAATATTTTTTAAAAGCCATGATTGAAATAAGAGTAGTGACAAATTTTTGGATTCACACTTGAGTATAGGGACCACGATGAATCGTAAATATGTTTAACTACTCTAGGAAAACATATTTCAAAACATGAAGCCAATAAAAGTGTATGCATTCTGCAAATAACTTCTAGATGATGTAACACAGGCAACAGTATGTTGACCTGCAAGGTAATCTGTAAATTAGGGATTCTGACATCAATGGAATACTGTAGTGTGACTGTGGTTGTGGTAAAATTGGACTTTTATTTTGCTTGTATACTGTAGAAAATAATAGAGTAACCAGCAGCAAAATACATAATACTGATCAATGTCTGACGCAACAGATGAGTATCTCTTTGACCAGCTTTCAGAAGACCATCAATGGGGAGGCTGTAGGAGATACTATTTTTACTGTCCTTGGATCTTCTTCTAGATAATGGGTACTATCAGTTGTTGCCTCTGGGAGAATTGCATTGAAAAGTTGATTTTTGTTGAACTCGAGCACCAGCCATATAGGTTTTGTAAGTTAAAACCATCTCCTTGAATTTCCTGTGGAAACAATTGACAACCATTATAGGGATTGCTGTATGAGTGTAATATGTCTAGGACAATGAATTTTTAAAAAACACTAATTTTTGAACCAACTGTAACTGAGTGGTCTTCAAGACAGCCTCGTGTAGAGAATACAGCAAATTGGTGATCATATCAAGAATGACTCAGGTCCTCTTTTCCAAGTAGGGATGTATCTTTCCTAGTCACAACGTCCATCTGTGCACTCCAACAGTAGTTTTATCTTGGCTTGAGCTTAATTATACTCTATTCATCCCATTAAGATCCCCGTTGCCATCCCATTAAGATCCCCGTTGCCTACAGAAACTGAGATGAGATTGAACACCAGCTAAGTCCAGAGTAGCAACAAATACATGCATTCATCATATCGCCCTCTGAATCAATAAATGGCATCTCCTAGCATCCAGCCTGAACATAGACTGAAAAAAGTGTAGATAATCTACTTATTCTAGGGCACTTTGTAGATGAATTCCAACTATATATTCAACAACCTATTCCTTCAAAAGTTGGAGGCTGCGTGAACACTATCAATAGGACAATGAGTAGCCCTTGTAGGTCTTTGACAAAGTGCCCAAATGCCCTCCAAAAACTCTGCAGATTGATTAAATACCTGGGAAGACCCTCCTGTTGGGGCCCCCAACTCTGCAGGTGGCAGTTCTAATTGGCAAATGGTACCTGTAATGCCATCCATATCCAAAGCACTGCATAATTTCTCTGACATGAAGATGAGATCCAACACACATTTACTGGCATGTATCAATCCATGACAATTGTATGATTACTTTGGAGGCCATAAACTGTGGCATTTCCTGAACAATTGGGCATAGAGGTTGAAGTCACTGAATACCAAAAGGTAAGGAGACAAACTTCAATCTAGATCAGTGTTTCTCAACCTTGGCAACTTTGAGTCCTATGGACTTCAACTCCCAGAATCCCCCAGCCAGCACAGCTGGCTGGGGGATTCTGGGAGTTGAAGTCCACAGGACTCAAAGTCGCCAAGGTTGAGAAACACTGATCTAGATGTTTATCTAGAAAAGATGAATGGAGCAGGGCATCAAAATATCTGGTGTACCAGTAAGATCACAATTTGTCTCTGTGGCCAAATATAGGCATTCATGTAATTTATCTCATGAATAGGATCATGGAATATAAAAGTGTCATGTAGGGTCAAGATGATTACTTATACAGCCTGGAACTCAAGGTTGCTGCAGGATCAAAAATCCAGAAATGAGAAAAAAACCATTGTGTGTAAAACCAGGAGAAAGTGAGGAAAGTCTCCTGATTTTGTGGAATGCAGTGAATGAAATAAAAACGATCTGAACTGTGTGGAAACTCATCTATGAATGAATGAATTATAATGGCTTGATGAAGACTTGCTTTGAAAAATATGTTTTAAACAAATTAATTCACTTGGGAAATGGAAAAGGAATAAATCAAAAAGCTTGACTAATTTTAATTTTTCTGATGCAAGGCTGATACCATTAGCGAACAATAAAAAAAAGTTCTGAATGTGGGACAGAACATTCTTGATAGTATCTAGAGTAGATCTTTTAAAAAATGAATATTAAAAAAATACTAGTGAAAGAAAGTAGAGTAAAATGACAACCAATACAGGAAGAGAAAGTATTGTAGTGGAAGCTAAAATTAATTTCCCAACAGAATGAATGGAAATTAAATAAATAAATAAAAGTAGAAGCAAGGAAAGGATGTGGAAGCTGCATGAAATGGAGTACAGAGGTGGTGTACTGCAGAGTACCACAGAAGTGTGTGGAATTAACACATAAATATTGTATGAAAAAAGGATATTTGATGGCATAATGAAGTAAAAAAAAAGACTGGATAAGAAAATGCACATAAAAGAATGATATTAAGATATTAACATGCATAGAAGATATTGAAATCCAGAGTGTATATAAAAAGATATTAACAAAACTGGAAAGGCAAATGCAGAGCATTTTTTTATTAAATTGGTAAGAAGGCCTTCAACAGAATCAATGTAAGAATAAAAGTGAAATCATTTCTAATGAATGGAATAAACAAGAAATGTTCAACCTTGGCAACTTTAAGATATCTGGAGCTCAACTCCCAGGATACCCCAGCCAGCCATGAGATGACTTCAAATTGTTTCACTTAAGGTCTGAGGAAGAGATGAAAACAATGCTATGCAACAAAGGGGAAAGATTAGCATCATAACATATTCACTGCATGTTTGAATGCGTGACCCGACAAAAGCGCGAACGTCAAAAGCGTGCCGACAAAACCGTGGCGCTAAAACCGCGATGTCAAAAGCGCGCCAACAACAGCGCGCCGACAGAAGCGCGATTTAAGTTAAGGTAAGGTTTAGGGTTAGGTTTTAGGGTTAGGTTTAGGGTTATCTTTAGGGTTATGTTACAGCGCGCTTCTGTCGGCACGCTGTTGTCGGCGCGCTTCAGCACTCATTCGTCGGCGCGGTTTTGTCACCGCGGTTTAGTCACCACGGTTTAGTCAGGCGCGCTTTTGTCGTTCACGCATTTGTGGTGGAACTGTTTGAATGAGTAGAGAGATCATTTGCATACCTGCCTAACTATGAACTGTGTTAGACCTTTTGAGTTTCATTATCTTTCCCTCCATTAACAAAACTAGTGTTTCCTTCCATTAACAAAACTAGTGTTTAAAGCAATCTTTAAATCTCTTTTTTGGGAAAAAATATTCACTGTTTGCTGTAAAACAAAGCTTGAGTTTATGGTCTGAGGATTGCTGGTTCACTCTTCTGGAATTAAAAAGGCAAAATGTATGTGTGATAACCACAAATGAATCTAATAATTATCCAGTGCACAATTAGATGATGTAATGGGATTTAACTCAAACAGACCACAAAACCACAACGTTAGCCTGCAGAACTTTGAAAAATGTGCTCACCCCAACAGCTCTCGGGTAAGCATGTATTTCTGCCTATCAACTCAGGTAACTGGGTTCTGAAATATTTGAAAGGCAAAATGAAAACCAACAAAAAGCTTATATTGTTTCAATGGTGAGAGAAATATATTAACATATTTTCAGTATGTGTATGTGAGTGCATATTTCTGTAAGGGATTTACATTTCGGAAAATAATTGCAAAATTGAACAAGTCTACACTTTATGACTTAGTTACGGTGGCTGTTGGAAGACCTAAAAGACAAGTTTAAGGATAGATCTTCATGGGATCATACCCAGCTGTATGGTCGCTAAAAGTCACCCATGACTTGATGGCACCTAATAACATTTTATGAAAATATTTTGGCTGCTTAAAAATGATTCCCAGTATATAGAAATATATATCTACTGGATGCAATCACATTTTCCCTTAACCGAGCAATATTAGAATTTTGATAATGAAATATATCCAAAGAGTATTTCGGGAGAATCTTTGGAAAGATACCTTTCAGGGAGCCGAGGTGGCACAGTGGTTAAATGCAGCACTGCAGGCTACTTCAGCTGACTGCAGTTCTGCAGTTCGGCTGTTCAAATCTCACCGGCTCAGGGTTGACTCAGCCTTCCATCCTTCCGAGGTGGGTAAAATGAGGACCCGGATTGTTGTTGGGGGCAATATGCTGACTCTGTAAACCGCTTAGAGAGGGCTGAAAGCCCTATGAAGCGGTATATAAGTCTAACTGCTATTGTTATTGCTATTAACAAATTCATGGGTACATGTTAAATCAAATGATACTTACTTGTTTATGCTTTAATTCAGTGATCAAGGTTAGTGAACTTTTATTGAATATGTTATAGTTTAAAAAAAACACCTAGGACATAAATTGTGTGGAAAAAAATCTGTAGCTGTACAGATCTGGAGACCCATAAAAGTTAAATGCCCTACTTCAGTTACAAACTAATGACTAAAAATGTGAAATGAAATGAAAACAAAACTTTAAAATACCTGAATTATTTGAGAAATGTAATAATCTTTATTTAAAATATTAGTAAAAAATTAATGACAGATATTTACTTGAATTCACTTAATTCTGATTTTTACATATTATTTTAAGTATTTTTATAAGGAATATAAACCCTAAATTAATAAAACACTCTCCAGCTATTCCTTTTTATAAAAGAGCAATTAGAGCTTTCTGATAAATTAATATTTTTTTCTTTTGAGAAAATATTTTGTGTACCAAAAATAATGAGTACTAAACAATTTTTTCTCATAAGGAATAAATAAATTTAACGTGTTCCCAAACCAAAGATGATGAAGAAAATAAGCTCAAAAATACACAAAGTGACTATAGAAGCTAAGCTAAGACCTTAAGGAGATGCGCACGGCGCAAGAGCTACTTTGTGACTAATGTGTGATCCTTTGTTGTGGCTGGAAAGGATGGCAAGTCATGAGACAACTCACATTGACAAGTTCTAGCTTACACATCGAATACAAAACACAATGAGTTCCAGGACAAAATTTTCATGTCAAAATATGTCGAGAACCAAATTTGACCAGTTTCAAAGCAGTTGAGTATTACGGTATGACTATAGCTCAAGTAGGCTAACTTACAGAATGCGTCCAATCTAATGTGTCTAATGTGTTGTGACTCATGGTCACAAGGGAATCAAATTTCATAAACTTGTGGCTATTTCAGTGCTATAGACGGTTGCTATGCTACCGTTGCAATCATGTGATCTTCATTTTCAACATTACATGACAGTTTCTCAGCCAGTCTTGAAATCCCTCTCACTCTCCCCCACTTACCTGGCTGCTGGAAAGGGAAAGGAAAAGAAAATGAGGAAGGAAAGGAGGAAAGGAAAGAAGGAAGGGGGTAAGGAAGGGAGGAGAGAGGGAAGGAAGGATAGAAGGGACAATGGGAGGAAAGATTTCTGATGCTCCCTGCCTGCTTCCCATTAGGAAACTCAATGGAGAAACCAGTAGAATTTTAAAGGCATTTTTTAAAAATATGGTATACTTGGAATCGATGTTTGTTCAAATAAAAGAAGATATAGAAAAGTGATTTATTTTGATATATTGCCATGTTTATCCAAGTGCACCTACCATTTAAAACTTTTCTGTTCACAAAATGACCTCTCTTTTTTTCTGTAGACTGAGTTTTCAATTTAGTAAAGATCCCTGATGAAAATTAAAACTAGCTGGTGCTATTATAGCAGTTTAATCCACTCAAAATAACATAAGACAAACAGTAAATTATTTGGGACAATTTGGTTTGTATTAGAATTAAACTGTTAATTGCTGACTCAACATTTCTGTTGCTAAGTGAGACATTTGTTAAGTGAGTTTTGCCCCATTATATGACCTTTCTTGCCACATTTGTTAAGCGAATCACTGTAGTAGTTAATGAGTAACATGGCTGTTAAATGACTGAAAAATTGACTTTGCTTTTTAGAAGGATGTACAAGATGATTACCTGATCCCAGGGCATGACTTAAATATGAGTCAATTGACAAGCATCTGAATTTTGATCACATGATCATAGGGATGCAATGGTGATAAGTGTGAAAAATGATCACAACTCTCTTTTTTCAGTGCTGTTGTAACTTTGAATGATCAATAAAAGAACAGTTGTAAGTTGAGGACTACCTTTATTCAAAGAAATTCTTTACTTAGTCGTTGGCACCTATCAATTTTAAACCTTGAAAATACTCTTGAATTCGTATCATAACAAATTCTATCTATTTCTACCCCGTTTTCCCAAAAATAAGAGCTCCCCAGATAATAAGCCCAATTGGGCTTTTGAGTGCATGCGCTAAAATAAGCCCTCCCCAAAAATATTGCAACACAGTAGCAGCCATGAGGTGACCACGCTCACCGCCTCCTACATCTCAAAAATAATAAGACCTCCCCAAAAATGAGGCCAAGCGCTTATTTCAGGGGTCAAAAGAAAATAAGACCCTGCCTTATTTTTGGGTAAACACGGTAGGAGTTAAAGGTAAAAAAGTTCACCATATCAACATATTATTATGCTTTATGACTTATTTAAATAAATGTTAAATATTTAAAGAAACAATAGGTTAATTCACTCACCCACAAACACACATGATGTTAGGTGTGAAATGTAGGGAATGTAGATTGAGTCTAGAGCCGAGGTGGCGCAGTGGTTAGGGTGCAGTACTGCAGGCCACTTTAGCTGACTGTGATCTGCAGTTCAGCGGTTCAAATCTCACCGGCTCAAGGTCGACTCAGCCTTCCATCTTTCCGAGGTGGGTGAAATGAGGACCCGGACTGTGGGGACAAGTTGCTGACTCAATTTGCTAAAAAAATTGTAAACTGCTTAGAGAGGGCTGAAAGCCCTATGAAGCGGTATATAAGTCTAATTAATAAAATAAATAAATAAATAAACAAATAAATAAGATGCTTATGAAGGAATGGCAGATGTACATTCCAAACATAAAACACAGGATTCACAGCCAAATGCTGTTTGAACCATCCATCTCTCTGAATTATGAAGTAAATTGATCTACACACTTTGACTAATAATACATCAGCACTTTCTTCACTGGGCAAAATAAATAAATAAATCCTAGTGAGAACCCAACTCCCACGTGAATCCAAGAACCCAACTCCCACTCCCACGTGAATCAATCAGACAACATGAATATCTTTCACCACAGCTTGTGGATTATCCTCTTCCACCAACAGGGAACAGGTTACTGTAATAGGGCTGCTGGGTAACTGCTGGGCAGCTACTGGGGAAATGCAGTAATATGGAAAAATAACTATATTTTGCCATCCTTAGTACCAGGATGTGGGGCCGAATATGGGCTCTTAACTTACATTGGATTGGATTCCCTCCTGTTGTTCTCCAGGTGATGCTTTTGGAAGCTTATCTAGTGCAACTTCCTTGGGATCAATGCCAGAAGAGGCCACACAGGAACAATCTGGACCAAGCTTCATCTCCCATACATTCCAGCCTGTAATCAAGGTCCCTGCCAATCTGCCTGACAGATCATCAAGGAAAGTCCCAAGGTCTTTCTAGGATTATGCAACATTCATTAATCACCTGGGATGGGCTAGTTAACCCAACAGACCCTGCCTCTCTGTGGAGGTATATAGTCCCAATGAGCCAGAGGGCAACGTCAGTGTGATTTGTCCATGGAAACCAACTAATATTAATATTCTCCAATGCAGGGGTGGGTTTCTTGCCCCGTTCCAACCGGTTCGGTTGGAACAGGGCCGGCGGCGTCCTCGTGCATGCGCGCAGTGCATGCATGCATACTAGCGTCAGTGCGATGCTCCAGCTGCTCCTGGAGGATCGCGCAGGCGCTGTATGCATCCTGTGCATGCGTGGAAGCGCAGAACTCGTCAAAACCGGGTAAGAAACGCGGGTGGGCGGGTGGACCCTTCGGCGTTCCCGGAAGTTACTTACTTCCGGGTTCGCCGACCAACCGGTTCGCGGGGACCGCCGCGCACCGCCTGAAACCCACCCCTGCTCCAATGCCAAATCACCCTGCAACTGCCTTATGACAAAAACCAGATCTAATATATGACCCGTGATATTTTCTGGATCATTTACTTGGAACATGTTCAGGGATTACCATGGAGGTCTTGAACCCTAAGCCAACCCATAAGGTGGCAGGTACGAGATGCAAGGGCTGAAGACAATGCAAGAATCTTGGAAAACAGCTTTTGGAGAAAACAAACAAATCGTGTACCAAGACAATGATTCAAGGCCATTTATCTGGAACGAGACTCAGTATATTAAATGTACCTTATATAACCGAACAAGATGAACAGCTTCTAGGGGTCTTTATAGAGAAATGCCTGTGTGATCTTTTTTTCCCCCTTTAAACAATGATTATCCATTAGAAATTGAATTAGCCTCTGCGGATACTTCCAAGATTTCAATCCATCCTGTGACCTAACCCAACACTGATAGAATTCCTCAGGAGAAAAACAGAAGATAACATTCTTCAGCTTTCTCAATAAGCAATTTCTTTGGATTATGTTGATAAGAAGCTAATGAGTTTCCCAGATTTACATTCTAAAATTGCTCATAAGCATAAAGAGTTTAATCAAGTTCAGTTGATAGCAAGACAGTATGACCTTTCTTTCTTTACTACAATCATTTGTCCCTGCAGGTGGGAAGAAAAAAAAATGATGCAAAGTTGCTAATATTTGGGTTCCACCACAAAACCGCGGTAGACAAAAGTGCGCTCGACAAAAGCGCGTACGTGACGTCATCACAGCGCGACGAAAACATCGCGCTGTGAGCGGTAAATTTAAAATTAAAGCAAAAACCTTACCCTAACCCCCCCAAACCTAACCCTTAACCTAACCCTAAACCTAACGCTAACCCTTAACCTAACGCTAACCCTAACCCTAACGCTTAACGTAACCCTAAACCTAACCCTAACCCTTAACCTAACCCTAACCCTAACCCTAAACCTAACCCTTACCTTTATGTGAATCGGCTTGCTTTAATTTTGTTTTAATTTTAATTTAATTTATTTTTAATTTTTTTCGTCGCACTGCTGATGACGTCAGGTACGCGCTTTCGTCGAGCGCGCTTTAGTGGACCATGGTTTTGACGGGTCACGAATATTTGAACATATTTGAAAATCGGATCTGATTACACAGAGCGCCAGAAAAGAAAACAGCAGTACTCTTAGTGAATGTGACATCTTTCTTTTTCTGTAAAATAAATTTCTAAATTGATAATTTCTTTAGCATTGAGAGAGGAAATGCAATATGCCATTTTCTTATGGCTCTGCTAGAGATCTGTTCAGATGCAGGATTTTGTCTGTCTATCTGTCTGTGTGTGTGCGTGCATCAGTGGTGGGTTTCAAAAATTGTTGGAACCTACTCTGTGGGTGTGGCCTCCTTTGTGGGAGTGGCTTGCCACCCATGTGACCGGATGGGAGTGGCTTGCTGCCCATGTGACTGGATGGGAGTGGCTTGCCGCCCATGTGACCGGATATGAAATTATGAATTAGTACTTAGGTCGGTCCAAGTAGCTATTCAGCATTTAGTGGTTAGAAGCAATCGTAAAGCAAGATATGGAATTAAAACCAGAAATATTTTGTTGGCTATTTGAAAGGGAGTATAATATATATTTAATTTGACACATGTTAGTAGCTGCTGGAATTGTGTTTGCACAACAGTGGAAAAACAGAGATATGTAAATGAATAAATATTACAATGTGCAGGAATAAATAAATTGACAATTAAAATCAAGAAGGCTTTGAATACTTTTTCACATGGGATTTGTTTTAGCAATTGCTAACTAATGGAAACAGAAATTAGAAATCCAAAAGTATGAAATAAAACACCAATTATGTAAGGAAAGGTCCCTAAAATGTATAAGGAAATATTACTAGATCATTATTAATGCGTAGATAACTGTGGGGCATTACATACCCACCAGTGGTGGATTTCAAAAAATTTTGGAACCTCTTCTGTAGGTGTGGCCTGCTTTCTGGGTCCACTGGTGGAACCTCTTCTAACTGGTTCAGTAGATTTGACGAACCAGTTCTACCGAATAGGTGCGAACTGGTAGGAACCCACCTCTGGCGTGCATGTAGATAATAAACTGATCAAATTTAGAAAATGGCAGAAAACTTGCCATTTATATCTTTAGTATTCATTTATTAGAGGGATTTGAATGTAGGTTTTATTTCATGGCAATAAGATGATTATCTAGAAGTCCAAGACAACATTATGTTCTTGCTGTTCATGATTTTCTGTTCCCATTCTATCTCCAAAGGATGATCTGTAGTAATGGCAGAACTCTCAATATAATTTCTTTTAATCCCCCTTCCACAAAATCAGTAAGGATAGTTCTTCTCATCCTTATGCCATTTCCCAAACTCTGAGTAGCATACGGTTTGATAAGCAGGAGCCCTAACAATTCAGGAAAGTGCAGTTTAATTACAGATTAATTTCCCACACACTTCAGCCTGGCCATTCAATTTTTTGAACTATTTGAACTTCTTCACTTTATTATGTATCTGTTCCATGTGACTTCACCATACTGAAGCAGGTAGGAGTACCAATTATGTGAAAATGGAAATGAACTATATGTATTGATCAAGGAAAAGCAGTGCCAAGCATATCAAGATTGATGCTACTCAAATGGATATGTAGTTTGTGCATGTACTCATACAATAACAATGTGGCTTACTCACTGCAATACTTTTACTTAATTATAGTAGTTGATATTAACTATGAAGGTACGAAACATATGGCAGTTCTGGCAGTTAATGGGGTAGTATTTGTGGCATGTGTAAGGAGGAAACACATGTGAGCCATTTAATTTCGTATTGTATGGCAGATTTCTTCACCCATGAAGCAAATATATCCATATTTGACATTTTTATATTTGAGTTTCTCCATGTCCATATAATAAAGATCAAAATCTTTAATACATCCTGGTTATTCTGCACAGATCAAAGAGAAGAGACAATCAGAGACTTAAGCTTTCTTGCCAAGATACTTATTTGAACAGTATCCAATACAGCCATTCAAGAAATGTATGTCAGTTTCAGGGTTAGCAAATATGTGTGTTGCTTGATTCTAAGATACTTTTTTACAAATGATTTTACATTTTAGGCCCACTTTATTCCATTCTAGCATACTTCTGCATCAGTAGCTTAATGTTAAAGAGATCTGACTTAAAACACAATGAAATTGTGATAATTAATAGGCCTATATTGGGCTGTGGGTATATATATATATTTGCCATGTAAGATTGAGGATGGCAAGTGAGACCTCGCCGAAATGTTACCAAGACAATATCAATCTTACATGGGAAAAGACCTGAATACAACAAGACCAGCATACCTACACCCGTGAAAATCTACTAAAACAAATAATACATACACACACACACACACACACACACAGACACACAATGAGAAGATAAGCATGGCAAGTGAATAACCAAATGCAAATAGAAAACAGTCTCTTATCAATGTTTAATATTCCTGTTGTTGCTGTTGGCTTAGAACATTATAAAAGGCTGTAGGATTAAAACATAGGATCTCAATATGACTGTTCTTTGATACAGATTCTTTTGTTCCTTCCTATTGAGATGATTATTAAGCAAATTTACTAAGAAGTACATTAATCAGTAAAACTGAGTAAGTAAATCAGTAAGTGGGTAAATATGCATAGAATAACAGACTTTTTTTTTTTAAAAAAAAGAAGTAAAATCTAGGCTCAAAGCAAGATATGTTGAGCTCTGTAGTAGATGAAGTATACATTCAATCTTATTGGACTTAAGCACCAAAACCAATGGTTGCCATAATATAATGTATCAGAAAGATATGCTGGTTCTGGAACCTGGGAGTTATAAAGCCCATAACAATGTTCACCCACATGCAGTATATCTCTTATCTTTTAATTACAAACCATATCCTCTGCAGGGTAAGACTAAAGGACACCACTAGTAGTGGCACAGAGCTGAAAGGTGTACAGTCTCGGCAGATTGAGTTATTTGAAAACATACATGGTAGTGAAAAAAAGTTGTCACTGTAAAAGTCTAGAATTTCAAATGCTCCGTAGAGGAGAGAAAATTGGGATAGTTTCGAGTATACCAACGTCTAAGTGTTCATAATAGAAAAAATTACCTGGATGGAACGTAAATCCATTTAATAGCTCTCCCCTATTTAGGGAGCATGGTAAAAGTCAGTGTCTTCCCTTCCCAGAAATAGGACCATCGTGGTTACATTTGAAATGAATATGAGAAACGTTGTTTTATGATGTGTACTACTAAAGGAATATTTTGGCAAAAGCTACATACAACAAGAAAATGCAGTAAAACAGGAGCCAGAACCAATCACTTTGCAATTCTGCTTTAGCATGAAAGAGATTTTTATTCAGAGACAGATCTGATGCTTTGTTGACTGTATACCAGTAATCCATGGAGAACAAGCAAAAGTCTGTATCAATCGTGTACATGTACAAGATTAATCTGCTATCAGTTGTGAGCTGATGGAGAATCATTATCAGTCCCATTTACAATTTGTGGAGCAGAAACAATGTTTGGAACTATACCAGCAGGAGAAGGCACGGCCTTTGACCTGTGGAGCAGATCAGTCCAGTAGATCAAATAGATTAACACTGTGAGTTATTAGCCTTAAAAGCCAGGCCTGCAGAAAAATAGGATCTTAAAATAAATGTCTCTTCTGATTAGGCAGAGAGCTCTAATCACATGTGGTTTCTTTTAGCTGCTAACTGCTACACTGGTATTCGCAGAGTGCTTTTAAAAACCCCACTTTTGTAGTGATGTGTTAATGTGCAAGAACAGTGATAATGGATTACATATACGTAACTTTAAAGTAATGTTTGCTGTTTCCCTTCCTCCACCCCCTGAAGTGTCTGGCTTGTATCTCCCAAGTGACTTGTCACCCATACCTGGTCAAGGGAGGAGCAACAAGTCATTCCAAGTAATTGTTTTTTCAGCTCTTTTTCCCCCCTTAGATCCAACTTTTTAAAAATGTGTATTTGCTCTACCATTAACCATCAACATTTTCTGGTTGGGGTGCGGGTGGGAAATAGCCATCCTTCCCTTTCTATTTGAATCTCCAGGTAATAACCTAAAACAGAAACAGGTTATACATTAGAATAAAATAAATAAAAGCTGGGAAATCATATTCTGGTATCATCTGATTATACAATATGTATAGCCCAAACAACCTCTCACTGAAATTTGTAAAAGTGTCTAAAACAAACCCACCTTGTGATGTTTTAAACACCAACAAAATGTTTAAAATCTAAATTAAGGCCAGCTAACTGTGTGAACTGAAATACACAAATTAAAGTGTCTTCCACATCTACAAATTTTCGACACAGCCTTTTTGGGGGAAAGAATACGCCTCAATTATAATATATAAGCATATATCCTCCTTCCCTCTGTCCCTCCCTCCCTTCCTCTGAATTTACACACCTCTCAGTCCTAAATGCTGAGTATTTTATAAAGTATGTGGTAAGAACTATTTTTACTATTATATTCTAACATAGTTAAATCATGTTAAAAGTAAAAAGTAACAATACAAATATAATGTAACAATGACATCATAATAAATATATTTTAGGATATAAAAGTAAAAAGTAACAATACAAATATAATGTAACAATGACATCATAATAAATATATTTTAGGAACATTAATTAATCAACCATTAATCAAGTCTAATGAAACCAATATCTGCCTATCAGTAAGGAAAAACACATTTCATTACCAAAATAAATTAGATCACAACATTCTAATCCCCAAGTCTATTAGAAAAACTATGTTTTAATGGTACTCCTGAAAAGATCCTGAACAAATAAACACGCTTTCATTGTTCTGAGAATGTTATATTTGTTGCATGTCACAATCGATTCACTTTCTAGTACAATAGAAAGAGACAGTATTAAAAACATAAATGAGAAAAACGTTTAAATTTAATATTTAAAGTAATAGCAAGCAATAGCACTTACACTTATATATTGCTTTGCATTGCTTTACAGCCCTTTCTAAGAGGTTTACAGTCAGCCTATTGCTCCCAATAATTTGGGTCCTCATTTTACCCACCTCAGAAGGATGGAAGGCTGATTCAGTCTTGAGCCTGGTGAGATTTGAACTGCCAAATTGCAGGCAGCCAGCAATCAGCAGAAATAGCCTGCAGTACTGCAAAAAAGCACTACATAATACATCATCTGACTTTATTTTTAAATTCCCTGAAGTAAAAATGAATACGCGGAAGCTATCAGCTGCAAAGCAAGTATCAGCTTGCAATATCATCTCTATTTACGGTAACTTTCCTAAGTACATTTTGGCCCTATATACCTCCAGTAGGCATTCATAGAACATTTCATTTCATTGCTCTGTCTGGAGGTGAGCTACTTGCATAAAAATTAAAAAGGCAATAGAAAGCTAGTGGTTGTGGACAGCAGTTTCTCCAGGTTGTTTCCTGGAAAACTGATAGTTTTGTCAATGCATTCTTCTAAATGTACACCTTTTATCTAAAGCAAATGCCCATATCTAACTCTCAGGCTCATCTCTAGATGTGCTTCAGGATTTCCACATTCAGAATGAATATGTAATAATGCATTGAACAACTACAATTAACCATCATACTATGAAGGTCCAAAATTCAAGGCAGGGCTGGATTTTTGCAGTAGCAAAATCCATTATGATTTCATATCCGTGAATTCATTGGGCAACAGAAGGATAAAGCCACATTGGTGTATTGTGACTCTGTTTCTGTAGGTTCATCGTTATATAATATTACTATTCATAATTATATAATATTATGAAGTTAGTGTACAGTGTTGCTAAAAAGTCACTGTGTGCGAAGACTTCTTCAGAAAAGCAACACTGTTAGAGATGATGGTGGTAATTTAATAAATGTGTTTATTCTCTTCACTTTAAAAATAAGAGAAAGAATAAGGAGTAGAAAAATAAATGATAGAAAATTGCAAGCTCCTGATGATGCTAGAAAATATGTTCAGGCGAAAATGTTTTGGGAAAAAAGATTATTACCAAATTATATTAGGCTATTGATATTTGTATTGAAATCGTTAAATATTTTGATTCTAATTTCAGTTTCGTTTTGAACCTTGTGTTATTATTAATATCATTTTCATTGTTGTTATTATTGTTTCTATTTTTCATTTTTAAAAATGATTCAACTTATAAAACCTCAATGTATTTACCATGGAATAGCTTTTCAAATGTAGCAGGAGTTAAAAGAAGTCTTACGAAATCACAAACATTCAAATTTCTAAAATAAAGAATTAATTCAGTAAAATCCCAAAAGCATTCCTGGAAAGAGAACTTGGTGTATCAGTTTTTAAAATTTTATTATTTTATCTCAAGAAATGCCTTCTACTGTATGCCTTAATGAGAGTTTGATGTGATAAATAATCACCATGCATATTAAAACTTTACATTACACTCAGCATGACTAACATATATGTATCATTACTGTAATAAAAAGATGTTCTAAAAGTTTGCTGCTAGAGGTCTTTTTCCTGAACTTACACATAAGTTATCTAAACAGTTGAAAAAAGATTTATAGTTATGAAGAGGCCTTTATGTCAAAGAAAGGTTTATTATATGCTCTATAATAAATTAACGATAAATGGATGCAGGTGACTGTGGAATTTATGGCCTTTAATGTTTTAGCACTCCACTAAAGGGGGAAAATTCTATTGTTAAGATTTGAAAAGCTAATACTAGAATACCATCTACAAATTGTCAAATTAAATCCTTGTTAGGCAGTTGAACTTAAAATCTGACTAATAGCCAGGGAAAATGAACAAAACGTACTGAAGGCATCAGGCTACTAAAGATGAAATAAAAGTGCAAATCATAATTCCGGCCCTATCAGTATGGCAACCTGTCAAATACAATCAGGGATTTCAGTTTTGCTGCTAAAGAGGAAGACAGCTAAAACTTTTGTTCTCTAAATAATGAAATAAAAGTCCAGATGATGAAGGGATGAGACTTGTCCTGAGCTTGGCCTTTTAAATGATAAATGTGCATGAGCATATTTGAAGACAGGAAAATGAAACGGTCAAACGTTTTATTTAAATTAGGCAAGAAGAGATTTCTGAACAGTATAAGATCAGAGAATACCAAGGATTCCACAGTTTAACCAAGAGCTACGTCTATTCTTTACTCTTTCCTATTACAAAGAATCAGGATTCTCATGCCCCATATGTAATCCATAGACATATTTTTAATTATTAATGTGTTTTACAAACAAAGGCTTTCTTGGTGCTATTTGAACGCTTGTGGTATGATAATATTTTATTTGCTTAAATATTTCAGTATATACGGCCAGTTGGTTATGATTTAGATTTATTTATATATTCTTCTGAACCAGTTTGATTTATGTGCTGATTCAGCCACTCTTCATCCCCATTTTTATATTTTAATACACCTATTTTTACTTCCATCAAGATATTTTTATTTTACTGAAGCAAATGATAAAAACTTAAAAAAAGACAAATCTATCCATGCTCTAATTTCCAAGGTGTCAAGGTGGGGAGGAAATATAATCCCAACATCAGGGCTAAATTGTTTATATTGTGACTGCTCCCTCTAGTGACAGTCCCTAATGCAAAGGGATGCATTTTCTAATCTGTATCAAAACACTGCTCTGAAATCCATTTTGCAATCTCCATTGCAACTTTTTATTCATTTATAGTCTCTTAAATAATCCCTGATTAGACCCTTAAATATGAGAATAATTTAGAATACTGATGTGATCAAAAACAGAAGGAATATAGTTATACTGTCATAGGATCTACGTAGATGTGGATCTGGATAACTACAGTCTCTTAGGAAATCATCTTAGTAAGAATGGGGCCATTCTTAACCAATAAACTATACCAATACTAGAACTTTTGCCAATGAAATGTTAATGCAGCCAACTGTCTCAAGAAATCCTTTTGTCAGAAATTTGCTTTCACAGAAAAAAAAATGTTTGATTTTGTCATTTAACAATGAGGCAAAGCTTATGGATAGATAACTTCAATTCCTGGATCTAATTAACAATAATTGGTAATTGGCTAATGACAAGGTATTGTGGTAGTTTCCTAAATAATCTGTAGTGCTTGGGCTTGTTTACAGACCCTCTTCTTAATCAAACTGATTAGCTGAATCTTATGGAAAACCTGTATTATTTCAGCAGGATTTTGAAAGGGAAGAGCACATAACCTTTTAATAACTCATGGCTTACAGCCTGCATGCAGCTCTCAAGCATTCCTGAAATAGACAACTCCATGAAGAGCACACTGGCAAAAAGTCAAAGATTTTTAAAATTGTTTACTCAAATTAGTTTAGTGTGATTTCCCACTGATCTTCGCAAGAAGTAAAGGAAAATAGGTGAGTTGTGCTCCAGTTGGTGCTTATTAACATTAAATATATTTCCTAATTCCTCCAAACAAAAAAAGGGGCCAAGATTGAATTATTTCATATCTTCATTCCCTACTGTTACAAGCATAACCTTGCTCTCTTGTGCCACCAGAGAATAAAATTATTTTAAGAAGTATACCAGAAATGTGTATTTGCACCAGAAATGTTCCTATCTGCATGTTTCCAAATCAACAGGAGGAACTAATGTAAAAGGGAGATGGATCTAACTATGTCATTAAGAGACAGTCTATAAGAAAAAACATTTTGTTGACTTCCATATGACCTCTCCCCATAGTTTCTATTACACAAAACTGCATCATTCATCTGAGACATCCTCCATTTTTTCTTCGTTCAGAAACAAACAAAATGGAAACACTAAATTCACATATTTCCAGTATGGATGTATTCTAAACTGCATTATATCTCAATCTATAAAGTCAACATACCATGCAAATTATGATATCAATGTTTCTCCTTTTTAGCACCATGCCTTCTTTTTCTGATTTATCCAACATATGTGCCTGGAAAAACATAAACATGCATGCCCATAGGGCATAGAAAAAAAGGTTGAGATGGCCGCCATCACAGTGTGACACAAGCTATTCCCATTTTTCATATACACCATGTCATACAAAAGTGGACCTTCGACTGCACTATTATGGCCACAATCTTGACTTTGTTTTACCATGCCTTCTGGACATCCAGAATACTGAAAATACTGTTTCCTGATTATCCTTGAAATTTAAAATAGCATGCTCAATCTCTATCATCATACCCTCCCCATACCATCCAGGCACTCTTTAATGCACTTTTGTTTAACTTTGTTTTTATTCAGTTTATGGTTTAACCTGCTTCACTATGCTTGAATGTCCTGTTTAAATGTTCAAAGAGAGAGTATATAAAATGTTCTACAAATATATATATATATATATTTATATATATATACACACATATATACATACATACATACATACATACATATATATATACATATATACATATATACATATATAAAATCAAGAATGAAGAGTTGGCAGAACAAAGCACTGCATGGCCAATTTCTGGAAAAAATAAAAGATAAAGTGGACAGTGAACAAACTTGGTTATGGTTAACAACAGGTACATTAAAGAAAGAAACAGAGTCACTAATCCTGGCTGCGGAAGAACAAGCTATCCGCACAAATGCCATTAAGGCCAAAATCGAAAAATCCTCTGATGATGCCAAATGCAGACTTTGCAAAGAAGATGATGAAACTGTTGATCACATACTCAGCTGCTGTAAAAAAAATTGTGCAGACTGATTATAAATTGTGGCACAATTCAGTAGCGCAAATGATCCATTGGAATTTGTGCAAAAATTTTAATATTAAAACAGCAACAAACTGGTGGGAACATCAGCCTGAAAAAGTCACCGAAAGTCAGATGGTCAAGATCTTGTGGGATTTCCATATACAAACGGACAAAATACTGGCACATAATACACCAGACATCACACTGGTTGAGAAAAACAAGGTTACAATCATAGATATTGCAATACCAGGTGATAGCAGGGTCGCTGAGAAGGAACATGAAAAAATCGCAAAATACCAGGACTTAAAAATCGAAATTCAACGACTATGGCACAAACCAGCAGTGGAAATTCCAGTGGTAATTGGCACACTGGGTGCTATTGCAAAAGCACTGGAATTACATTTAAAACAGTTAAAAATTGACAAAATCACCATCAGTCAAATGCAAAAAGCCACACTGCTTGTATCTCCACGCATATTACGAAAATACGTTACGACGTCCTAGGCCCCTGGGTGGGGCCCGACTAGTAACCAATGCCAAATCCAGCAAAACAACTGTCCGCTGTGATACAATTGTATTATAATAATAATAATTTAGCCAAGACATTGGTATGCAGTTTGGAATTTTCAAATGTGGAACAATGGCAACCAAAGCACGCAAGGTCATAAAAGATGATGGAATAGAACTTGAGAATGAAGAAATGATAAAGGCAGTAAACCAGAAAAAGGCTACAAGTACTTGGGGAATTTAGAGGCCTCTGACTTAATGCATAATAAAGTCAAGGAATTAGCTTCAGCCAAATACATTCGACAAATTCGCAAGATAGTAAAGTCCAAATTAAATGGAGGAAACATCATAAAAGCCATAAACACCTGGGCTATACCTGTGAATTGATACACTGCAGGAATAATTGACTAGATCCAGATGGAGTTGGACAATTTGGACAGAAAAACAAGGAAGCTTAGACAATGAATCATGCTTTGCACCCTAAAAGTGATGTTGACCGATTATATCTACCAGGAGCAGAGTGTGGTCAAGGACTCCTACAAGTAAAACAGACTGTGGAAGAAGAAAAACACAGCTTGAAAGATTACATCCAGAAAAGTGAAGAACCAATGATTAAGGAAATAAATAAAGGAGGCCTTTTAAAGACAACTAAGTCAAAAGCTGAATATAAGAAAAAAGTAATTGAGAAGCGAGCTGAAAATAGGAAAAAACAAAGCTATGCATAGCCAATACTTGAAAAGTATTGAAGGCAAAGCTGACCAAAAGTTAAGTTGGAACTGGTTAAGATCAGGAGCACTGAAAAAAGAAACAGAAAGCTTTATTTTGGCAGCTCAAGAACAAGCTTTAGCCACAAACTACATGAACGCAAAAATTCAACATGTTACCACCAACAGCAAATATCGCCTCTGTAATGAGAAAGACAAGACAGTCGACCACTTGATCAGTGGATGTAGCAAAATTTCACAAACTGACTACCTCCAACGCCATGACCGCATTGCTAAGACCATTCACTGGAAATTGTGCCAAAAGTTTGGATTTGAGTACAGCAAAAACCACTGGGACCATCAGGTTGAGAAGGTTTTAGAGAATGAGAAAGTCAAGATCTTGTGGGACTTCAGAATCCAGACTGACAGGCACTTGGCCCACAACACACCTGAGATAACAATAGTTGAAAAGAAAAAAGTATGGTTCATTGACATTGCAATACCTGGAGATGCACAAATTGAAGATAAACAGCAAGAAAAAATCACAAAGTACTGGGACTTGCAAATTGAAGTTGAGCGACTGTGGAAAAAGAAATGGTGTGTTGTCCCAATTGTAATTGGAGCCCTTGGAGCAATACCTAAAGGGCTACCTCGCTATTTGGAAATTTTAAATTTATCAGACTTGAACATTCTGATTCTACAAAAAACCACCCTACTTGGAACAGGTTATATTCTCCGATGTTACCTTAACAGTTCCTAGGTCCTTGGTTAGGACTCGAGCTGTTGAGCTACCAACCAGCCCCAAAGGCTGTGAATCTCACCACATATAATAATTCTTTATTGTCAGTGAACAACATATATACAACGAGATTGGTTGAACTCCCTCAGTGCACAACACAATACAACTCACAATGAAGACAAAAAGAAAAAAAAAGAAAAGGATATCCCTAACTCAATAAATCATATTAACAAACCACCAGTCCCATTGCACCAGTGTGAACATGTTACACATTGCACTGGTCCTGCAAGTCCATCGTACTATGTAGTTATGATGTTATTTTGCATTCAGGAGTCTGACAGCCCATGGATAAAAACTGTTCTACAACCTATTTGTGCGGGTGGCTATGCTTCTAGGTTTAGGTTTAGGTTTAGGTTTCGTTTTATTTATATGCCGCCCTATTCCCAACGGGACTCAGGGCGGCTCACAAACCCAAGAGGGGAAGGGAAACACAAGAATTACAAATACAAGCCTTTAAAATAACCAACAGACACACAATCGAGAGAGGAAGGGAACTCATCAACCCCAGGCCTGCCGACACAGCCAAGTTTTAACAGCTTTTCGGAAGGCCTGGAGAGAGGTGAGGGTCCAAATCTCTGCGGGGAGTTCGTTCCAAAGGGCCGGCGCTGCCACAGAGAAGGCCCTCCCCCAGGTAGTAGCCAGATGGCATTGGCTAGTAGATGGAACCCGGAGGAGGCCAACCTGTGTGATCTAATGGGTCTTTGGGAGGTAATTGGCAGCAGGCGGTCTCTCAAGTACCCAGGTCCAATACCATGAAGGGCTTTATAAGTGATGACTAGCACCTTGAAGCGTATCCGGAGACCAATCGGTAACCGGTTCTACATCTCCTTCCCCATGGTAGGAGGGTAAAGAAGTGCCAACCAGTTGTCGCTGAGGATTTTCCTCCACTAGAGTGGAGTTGGAGCATATGATAGGTGGAACCATTTTACTTTTTCATTAATTCTCTCACACACTCTATTCTACTCATAGCAGCAACAGATTGCTCATCCCAGAAATCTGAAAAACAAAAAGTTTTTTTGTAACTTGCTCAAAAATGCAGATTGTCTATCCCATTAAATAAGATGATTGGAGTGACTTCTGAGATAACACTTAGAAGTCGCACAGTCCAACAAACCATTCAATGCATGATGCACTGAATGGTTCCTTAATAGCAATAGCACTTAGATTTATATACTGCTTCATAGTGCTTTATAGCCCTCTCTAAGCAGTTTACAGAGTCAGCATATTGCCCCCAACAATGTGGGTCCTCATTTTACCCACCTCGGAAGGATGGAAGGCTGAGTCAACCTTGAGCCTGGTGAGATTCGAACTTCCAAATTGCAGGCAGCTGGCAGTCAACAGAAGTAGCCTGCAGTAGTGCACTGTAAACACTGCCCACCGTGGTTATTATCTGTTTGAAGATCTGTAATGAGACAGAAAATTCCATTTAATAAGGCCACTTATTTCACTTTCAGCATCAGGAATTTAGTCCTAATATCTAATTCAGTGTTTCTCAACCTTGGCCACTTGAAGATGTCCGGACTTCAACTCCCAGAATTCCCCAGCCAGCATTCGCTGGCTGGAGAATTCTGGGAGTTGAAGTCCGGACATCTTCAAGTGGCCAAGGTTGAGAAACACTGATCTAATTGGACTATTTCTTTTTCTTCTGTTCAACGGTATCCAGTTTTTTGAGTCTGCCTGGACAAGTCCATTGGAAAAGTATTGCAGTTTTGTCATTGCCTGCTTTCTAGGGCTGAGAGAAAGTGACTGCCTCAAGTCACCTAGCAGGCTTCCTGCTTAGGCAGGACTAGAACTCATGGTCTCCTGCTTTCTAGTCTGATACCACACTAGCTTCAGTCACTACTTCCCTGCAGTTTCATCCCACTGATTTTCTTTCTATTCTTCAGAGCAACAAAAAACATTAATATAATCTCTATTATATTATATCTCTATTATATATCTTATGCTTATATCAGTGTTTCTCAACCTTGGCAATTTGAAGATGTCCGGACTTCAACTCCCAGAATACCCCAGCCAGCAAATGCTGGCTGGGGAATTCTGGGAGTTGAAGTCCGGACATCTTCAAGTTGCCAAGGTTGAGAAACACTGGCTTATATTATCTTGTATGCCGCCCAGAGTCACTTTAATAGTGAGAGGGGCAACATATAAATGTAATAAAAAAAGCAAGCAAACATGACAATCCTTTACTTTTGTTTTCAGTTGGATTTTTTTTTAACCTTTCCTCGCTTTACCATCTTAGTAGATGTCTTCTAAATTCACTCCAGTTTAGCAATGTCTTTTTAGACAACGATGAACAATATTCCAAGTAAGGCATGTTCAAGGCCAGAGGAAAGAGATCTGACTCTATGCCACTGTTATTAATACATCCAAAAATATCATTTGCCTTTTTTAGCAACTACATCATGCTGTTAGATAATAATGGCTCCTGTGTTAGCAAGATAGGATAGATAGGATACCACTGAGATTCCTTTTAGCTTTTTAGTTCAATTCATTTTAGCTGTAGTCTCCCATCAAGGTCAACTGTGCATGTTAAGCCCAAATGCATACTTTTGTATTCACATTTGCATAACTTTTATTCAATGTCTTTCTTTGCTAAGTATTCTTTACTCTTTATTTTTCTTTCTCAGAGTCTGAAGTTGTAGTTTTACAATTAGTTAATTGTAATAAGCTAATATCTAGGATAGTAAGAAACAAAATATTTAACTATGCTGGCTTTTACTTCAAACATGATAACATCCCCCAAAGTAGAAATATGAATGGATGGCTTAATTATATTGCCAACATGAAATGGAACTAACAGATGTCTGTGTTATTTATGATGCTAGGGTTAACTAAACTGCATATAAAATGTTCCAGCATTTATGAACACAATCTTTCTCAAGAAGAGACACACAGCAAACAGGCTGACAGTAGATAATCAATTTAAGCAATACTGTACCATCTTTTTTATTTCTTAAAGAGATAACAAGAAAAACTGTCACAATATTTATGAAAGCTAATTGGAAAGGAAACAACACACAAGGCTCTTTTTGCCTCTGGTAGAGTTGCATTGAAGATGGATTTGCCTGCCTGTGTTTCTCCTAAATAAATTAAGGGTCATTTGGAAAATGTAAATAAATCTTCCAAATTCTTTACCTAAAAAAAACCCCCTCTAACAAACCTTCAAGAGGAAAAGGGGAAAAAAATGATTTATTGTATTTTCCCAGCTTTGCTAGTTTCCAGGTGTTCACCTTTTGCTCTGTCTACAGGCAATGATTTTCTGAAGTGGTTTTTGATGGTGTTTGACATCATTTATGACACTCTTGAACAATCTTGTAATGTGCTAAACTACACAAAATTAAATGAGTTAGTAGCTTACAAAGAGTAGCAAAATGACCTTATCACAGGAATGTGTCTAGCTGAATCGGTCTACATCACTCCCTTAAGGGCAAAGCCTTTTTGCTTTACATTTCAGGAAACAGTATTAATGACAATAATGGTCATTCTCACAAGATTGTTCAATATTCTTCCTAATGGGTCATTTACCTTCACCTCTTCAATAGATCTACACATCCAAACTGTGTTGGCATATAAGAGAAAAGACTGGGATCATGGATTTTTATATATTACTGGAAAAGAGTTTCTGTGACAAGAGATGTGGCTGAACCTGAGGAGTTCCAAATTTCACTAATATCTGGAATACCCCAGATTCCCATCATTTTATTAAGGCCATCTGTTAGGAACAATATATACCAGTGTTTCTCAACCTTGTTAACTGTAAAATGTGTAGACTTCAATTCCCAGAATTTCCCAGCCAGCCAATATTGGCCCTTAGAGACAAAAAGATCTCTCAAAACCTATCAATATTAATTTATTTTTAAAATGTATATGCCACCCATCTTGTCTGAATCTGTACAATTATGAAGCTTTATGGATTATTTGGTTTCTTCTCTCATTTAGTGGTGCAGTTCAAAAGTTTCCTAAATTAACTGCAGATGAAATATTTCATTCACTCTTGGCAGGTAAAACAAAATTTAAAAATGGCATTTGTTCAGAAAATATGCATCTTTTCTTTCAATTTAAATGCAGTGGTGTTTTGAAGGAACAACAAAATATCTGCCCACTTGTACGGAGTATCCTTATATGTCAAACAACACACAATTATCATTAGTGTGGCTAATTCTTCTTGGCTGCTTGGCTACTAAACAGGTTCAGTACAGTTCATTTTATCATTCCTCTTCACTCCTAGCATAGTAACTGTGTAATAGATTGTAGATTATAGATTGTAGATTGTAGATTTATTTATTTATAGGCCGCCCTTTTCCCTGAGGGGACTCAGGGCGGCTTACAATCAAAAAAGGAAGGGGAGTGTAGGATAATGAAGTCAGGATGTATATCTATTAAGAATTGCACATAGTATGATAACATATTGGAAGTTGTGATGGAGACCTATGTCCAGGCCACAAGTAAGTATATTTATATTTTATATTTAGGACTCTTTCCTGTGGCTCAAAAGGACATGCATCTTGGCTCTATATGATATACATTGAACAGTCTTAGCTTTGTTTAATGTCAGGAAAACAAAATAGATTCTCAGTCTCAGCCTGAGATAAATATTGAAAGTGGTGTTTGCTTTGATCAGTTTAGAGAATAGATATCAGAAATAGATAAATGAAAATAAAAATATTTCAATGTCAGCTCTTTAACAGAACCTAAGATCTGCTTATTGCTCATTCTGATATCTTGGGCATCAGAGGAGAATCATCAAGTTCTGAAGAAGGCAGATCTGAAGCCCTAAAGCAGTGATGGGCAACCTTTTTGGCATGGTGTGTCAAAAATCGGCAAAAAATCGAGCATAACTCGCGTTGTGTGTCACTTCGACAAAAACATAATTTTGCGCAATTTATAGTTGCTGCTAATGGCGCTCACAGTTCCCGTTGGCACTCCGCTGTTCCCTGCTGTGGTGCGGTCGTAACCGACAGTCCCAGGAGTAGACTCTCTGTGCCGGCCTGACTGGAGAGAGGTGCGCACTGTTCCTGCGCTCCTCTCCTGCGGGTCCTCCCTCGCCGCGCTGATGACGTGTGTGCGCACGGCACGCACGCCTTACCAGCAGCCCCTGCGCTCAGAAAGGGGCGGCGGCGATACAGTAAGTGAGTGTGGGCGGGGGAGATCACACGTCCCGCCCCCCCGTTCCTCCAGCACAGATTCTTTCATCCTCGGCGGCCGTGCAGGAGCCGAGAATGAATCGCATGAAATCCTGTGCGTGTCACCCCAAATGGCTACGCGTGTCAGCACTGACACGCGTGTCATAGGTTCGCCATCACTGCCCTAAAGGCACTTCTAATTCATCATTTTAAAATCTTTCCTTCCCTATTCTGCAAGGGATTGGTTAAACTGTTGTTTGAAATGGTGGACCGCTTTAAGGAAGATGCTGCACTAATTATTCCTAAATCAAATGTTTCTGAAAAAAGACTCATATTGGAGGAATCATGGGATAACATCTCAGAGTCTGCTGTTCCTTTTTTTTAAAAAAAATAGTAGTCTATTACAGCTCTGCAAAGGGACGCAGTAATCTCTGCTTAGCACAGATAGGCATTGTTTCTTATCTTCGCTCTTAGAAACTAGACAGTGAATAATGCATGCTTAAAATTGCTTGGATGGAAAGAGCCCTCCCTACATGCTGACTATATTAGCTTCAGGTAATAATGCTTTTAATTCAAGCAAAGAGGAGGGATTCCTACCGGACCAAGAGGAGTCCACGCTTTGCATAGTTTTTGGCTGAGCTGCCAATTGCGGCCCTTTAAAAAAAATTAGCCTGGTACCTACTATTGCAGTGTTTCTCAACCTTGGCAACTTGAAGATGTCTGGACTTCAACTCCCAGAATTCCCCAGCCAGCAATCTCTGGCTGGGGAATTCTGGGAGTTGAAGTCCGGACATCTTCAAGTTGCCAGGGTTGAGAAACACTGTACTATTGTATACCTACCATCTCATCAAAGAAATCTAGACTTTCATTTCTTCAATATGAGATGGATACAATCACACATTCATTATTTATAACCTAATCCAGAGGTGAGCCTTTGAAATATGCTGTCCACTAAAGCTCCTTTAAGTTCCTAATTTCCTGGACAGCAACGAAGTTTCTAGGGCTCATTTTTTGCTCCTCATGTCTTCCGTCGGAGAGATCTTGGAATTAAAATAAAACATTGTTTGGTCTTTGGACTGCCATGTTATTATTATGGTTAGTCACACAGTCAGTAAGATGTTTAGATTGAGTTTGATACTTTTATCCACCTATTAAGTCCTCCTCAGTACTTTTCTATTCTACTGTTGCTAAATAACTGCAACATCCAGTATCCTCAATTTTCCTTGTCTTTCCTAACAATTATTAAGTGGCAGGTGCTTATCTGTTGAATTTTAAAGTCCAGAGTACTTTAGCTTCTTCATTTTCTATTACTTTCTCTATTTTATGTCCCACTACTTCTTGCGTGCAGACAAGTGATATTTTTTTTTGGGGGGGGAGATTTTGGGGAATGGTGCGTTAGTATTTCCAATGCACCATTGTTGCTACTTTGCCATGCAGTTGCTTGTAGTGAGTGTGTGTGATGTTCTGGTAGCAACTAACCAGGTGGTCCACTGTTTCTTCTTGGCAGAGATGGCACTTGTTGTCTGTTGCTGTCTATTCAATTCTGGCTTTGTATGCATTTATTCTTAAGGTTTGAACTTGTGCAGCCAGAACTTTCCTGCTCTTAGGCATTGCAAGGTCTTGCTATTGTTACCTGCTTTGCCTGCTAATAGTGTGATTTTGTCTGTCTGTCTGTCTGTCTGTCTGTCTGTCTCTCTCTCCCTCTCTCTCTCTCTCTGTGTGTGTGTGTGTGTGTGTGTGTGGGCACAGGCATCTCTTGGCCATCTAATACTTAGCCTTGCCACGTCTCTTTTATGTTTTTTATTTGCTCTTTCTTGTAGACTAGTTTGATCTGTCCAATACTCAATAAGCCTTTTTTATTATTATTATTTTTTAGCAATAGCAGTAGACTTATATAGCACTTCATAGGCCTTTCAGGCCTCTCTAAGCGGTTTACAGAGAGTCAGCATATTGCCCCCAACAATCTGGGTCCTCATTTTACCCACCTCGGAAGGATGGAAGGCTGAGTCAACCCTGAGCCGGTGAGATTTGAACCGCTGACCTGCTGATCTAGCAGTAGCCTGCAGTGCTGCATTTAACCACTGCGCCACCTTGGCTCTTGGCTCTTCATGGTTTACAGTTTCAGTGCATCTTCTTTACTGTCATTCAGTTATTGTTTCTATGCTCTTTATTCTATCTCAACTGTGTGCTGTACTTCTATGCTCACATATGATTGTTTTTGTTGTTGGTGTTATATGGGTGCTTTTTTTAAACAAATAACATATTTTAACAGTAAGATTACCATTATTATAAGTCATGTATGGCAGTGTTTCTCAATTTTAGCCATTTCATTGTGAACCTCAACTCCCATAATTCTTAAAACAAGTAAGTATAATCTTAATTGTCATTGTACTTAAATACAACGAAAATGGCCAAGAATGGGATACAGGGGCAGTTTAGAGCAAGTGTAGGCAGGTTAGAGAAAGTAATACATACACAAATTCACCTCTTCAGATAAGAATAGTAGGAACAGTGAAATAATGAATAATTTCTAGGTTTTAGGAGGGAAACAAAGTTTCCACTTTCTAGGGATGAAAAGTAACTTGTGTCAAAGGTATCATCCCCCACAATTTTCTTTGGGGAGCATATTTCCTTGTCTTAAATTCTCCTTTCCAAAATCTATGGAAAGATTTGTTTCATTTCCCTTTTAGCTTAAATGTAAGAAAAGCTTGTCCTTTAACAGTTCTCATAATCATTAGGTGTTCGTGTGCAGTAACTTCAGTGGCAATAGTAGCCGTATTTTCCCATTTTGGACTGATTGCAATTTTCTATTATTAGAAACCATAATAAAATATTTCATTTGAAACAGGATCAAGATCTTTAAGAGCAACATGAAAGGGATTGCGTTCCAGCAAGACTAAACTTACAGTCTTCAGGACTTTTAATGGATAACTCAAGCTAGCCAGGAAAGTCTCAAATGTTGGCAAAGAAGAAATGCCAAGATACTAAAGCTGTGCTGGATATTCCCAACAAATTTAATTGCTGTCATATTTTCATAATTGGTCTTAAAGATTATAGATAGATTAGCCTGATCTTTTACAGACTTTGTTTTGTAAAAGAAGCAAACAAGAAGCAGATATAGTATGTAGAGCTTAAAAACTGTTAATACTACACAATCAATAGAAATATATTAGATTCAGTTCACTACATAAGTAGAATTGCCCTAGATATAGATAGACACACTGATTAAAATAGTCTGGATTTCTGGATTAAAGTCAGTAAAGTAGGTTCCACCACAAAACCGCGGACGACAAAATCGTGGTCGACGAAAGCGCGCATTTGACGTAATCACAGCGTGACGAAAACATCGCGCTGTGATCGAAAAATGTAAAAATAAAGCGAAAACCTTACCCTAACCCCCCCAAACCTAACCCTAACCCTAACCCTAAACCTAACCCTTAACCTAACGCTAAACCTAATGCTAACCTTTAACGTAACGCTAAACGTAACCCTAACACTCTAAACCTAACCCTAACCCTTAACCTAACCCTAACCCTAACCCTAACCCTAACCCTAACCCTAAACCTAAACCTAAACCTAACCCTTACCTTTATGTGAATCGGCTTGCTTTAATTTTATTTTTATTTCAATTTTTAATTTTTTTTGTCGCGCTGTGATGACGTAAAATGCGCGCTTTCGTCGACCACAATTTTGTCGTCCGCAGTTTTGATGGGTCACGAGTAAAGTATAAAGTCAGTCTACTGTTAAGATTGTGAGTTCTGTGTTTTTGGGGGAAGTCTTTAATCTGGTTAGTCACTTTTTGGTTGCTGGGTCATTTAATTTTAATTAAATAATGAAATAAAAATTAATTTAATTAAAATTGTAATTATTTTTTAAAAATTAATTAAGAATCAATTTCTTTAATTTTCCTGTATTCCTACAGGACTGAATATAGGGCTCAACATTTCGAAGTACATAACTAAGATGTAAGTCCTTCTGACTTCAAAAAATTCATTTTTTGCATAGAATATATTTCAGTACAAAAATTGATACAAATTTTTTGAGAGTCATTCATTTTGCATTTGAGTAAATTAACAACATATAAAAATAGATATATCAGTATCAAAAATGATCATTTTCACATATATTATTTGTTTCCATTTTGGGTCTTAGTGAATTCTAACCATAAACATAACAAAAGTACGAATTCAATGGTAGAGATACTATGATGATATTTTAACTGATAATCATTCAATTCCTTCTTAGAAATCTGGGACAGATATATGTATTTCCATATTTCAGCAAATGCAATGAGAAAATGTATATTATTTCAGATGAAATAAATGTGCTATTCATCTCAGTATGCGGGACTGTCAAAGTTTATAAATTTGGCAGCATTGTAATTTAAGCATGCTGGTTTTCTTTACATTCAGTAAAGAAATAATATTTTAGTCATGATAGATGCATAATAGATTTTTATGAAAACCAGAGCTCAATGAGGAATATGTTTCCATATTCTGTCATTCAGCTGCTGGTGAAGAATTCAAAATCTCACCCTGTTTTGATCTGAAGGATCAAAGCTTAAAGAAAATCAGCATAATATGACATACCCATACAACAGTTTTAGATTACTCATGCTTTTCTCTCCAAATACTGATCTTGCTGCTTTTTTTATTTTATTTTTGGTCACTAATGCCATAGATGGGTTTTCTCCATGTTTATGGATTCCTTGTTAGAAAGTGTCTTATCTAAACTTTTTAGAATAGTTTATAATTTTTAAGACAACAAATCCTTAAAATATTACATTTGACCCACAAAGTTATTGAGAGAACATGGCTGTGACTGATGTACTCAGCTAGATTTGAGACAGCCAAATATTAATATTTTAGTTATATACTGTACATGAACACAAATGAGTAGTCTGGTTCCCATTACCATAATCATGGTGCTTGCTTTTCTACTAATCCAATAGAAGAGCTGGAGTATAATAAAAACATTGAAATCCTTATTAGATTCTACATCTATCATGAACATTCTGTGATGAATGTTTAAGGCAGTGTTTCTCAACCTTGTCAACTTGAAGATGTCTGGACTTCAACTCCCAGAATTCCCCAGCCAGCGAATGCTTCTTCAAGTTGACAAGGTTGAGAAACACCGGTTTAAGGTAATAGTCTAATACATAGTATTAATCTAATACATACCATTAAAAGGTAGTTCACTTGTCTTTGGTGACAGACATAATTGTTAGTATGAGTATTTTGTCTGCTAATTTATTAATGATAGCTGCTTTCAGTTTCCTTCCTTCCTTCCTTCCTTCCTTCCTTCCTTCCTTCCTTCCTTCCTTCCTTCCTTCCTTCCTTCCTTTTTTCCTTGGAATTCAGAGACATCAAATCATTGTAATCTGCCATTTGCCGTATTTTCCAAGACATTACTTGAGCATTCATTCATCCATAAACTCATTCAATAACATGTAATTGATTTAGCAAATCTACCCAATTTTGATTGGAATGCCTATGTTTAGTTAACTGTTTCTTGTTTAACTGTAACTTTAGTTAAAATATTCCTGTTTGCAGATTCTTTGTTTCTTGTTGAATGACTGACAAAAAAAATGGGGTTGATTGGATGAAGAAGAATCATTCATTCATCATTCATTTTACTCTGCTTGGGTATATATACATGTATATAGAGGGTACTCATAGATATAGATTATACTCTGTATTGAGATTTAGCATGTTACAGGGAATTTTACTTATTTGTCATATCGAAATGACTCTGGGCAGTTTACAGCATTAAAACATTAAAATCTAACAAAACCATAAAAATGGAAATCACAATCAAAATAAAATTATAGTTAAAAAATGGGGGAGGAGGAAACATGCACGGGGTGTGATGTGGTTGCCTCTTAATTCATCAACCTCCTCCAATGTGATGCTCCCTGTTGAGCGGGGGTCTTCAGGTTCTTGTGGAAGGTTAGAAGGGTGGAAGTCAATTTTACCTCAGGGAGTAGAGGCTCCAAAGAGCATTAGCCAATTACCTCCAATAGACCGATCAGATCCCACAGATTAGGCCTCCTCCGAATTCCATCCGCCGGCCAATGCCGACTGGCGACTACCCGGAGGAGAGCCTTCTCTGTGGCTGCTCCGACCCTCTGGAACGAGCTCCCCGTGGAGATTTGAACCCTCACCACCCTCCAGGCCTTCCACAAAGCCCTTAAAACCTGGCTGTTCCGACAGGCCTGGGGCTAAAGAGCTTTTGCCCCCCCCCCCCCGAATGGTATGGTTGTTGTGTGCTTTTAAATTGTGTATTGTTCTGTTCGCCTTTTTTTATCCCTTATCTGTACCCCCTTCCCTGACTTGGATTGTGAGCCGTCCTGAGTCCCCTTCAGGGAAAAGGGCAGCATATAAATGCAATAAATTCAATTCAAATTCAATTCAATTAGCCAGAGCAGAAAAGGCCCTTCTCCTGGACCCCGCTCAGGACCCCTGTGTTATTGACTGATGGACCTGCAACATGCCTCCTTTGCTAGTCCAGATGGAATGGATAAGTGCCAGTGAGGTGAGAAGGTTCCTCAAGTAACCTGGACATGCAGGGCTTAAACATAATAAGAAAGATTCTTATTGAATTAAATGTACGCTATGAACATGTAAAAAATAAAATCACTTTTGCCTGTTTTATCATAACACCGAAGGTTGAGACTGCTCTAATTCTGGCTCATGTTTTAATATTTCTTATAATACATTTTTCATTAGATAATTAAGATGTACCCAAGTGAACATCTTTATAAACTGAACAAACGAAGGAGCATTTTTGTTAATTTGTGAATGCTATCAATGCTTTATGCAGATTTTCCATTTGAATTTGGGTTTTTTTTCCCCCATTGATATAATCTGTTCTAAAGTATTACTACAAGAGAAAAGTGTTAAACAAGCACTGAATTGAAAATTCTGCTTAGGTCATGAAAAGTAATGAATGCTGCCTTGTTTTTATTTTATTTTTAAACCAGAAGCCAAAGAAATGTTATCATGTCAGTTGACATTAACAAGGCCCAAGGGTAATGAATTACTGCAACATGATTATGTCCATCAAAAAAAATTTCTACTCCATAGGGCAAAGCAAAGTGGGCTTGATTGAGGCTCTCTGTTTAGAAATAAGGAGACATAATAAAAATGGATGGCTCAATAAACTAATGATTCTTGTCCTTTCCTTTTTAATTGCCGCTGCTGTAAGGAAAACCAAAAGACTTTCTGAGGGCTAGGATCTAAATCAGATTTTGATTGCTGCTGGAGTTTTTCTTAAGCAGATCTGAAATTAATTCTTCTTGGGTGCAATGCTATAATATCCAGTGAAAGCCAGGCTGACCTGATATCTTCTTTTTAGTGGAAAAGGTAGCATTAAAGATAAAGGTTCCCCTTGCACATATGTGCTAGTCGTTCCCGACTCTAGGGGGCGATGCTAATCTCCGTTTCAAAACCAAAGAGCCAGAGCTGTCCAAAGACGTCTCTCTGGTCATGTGGCTGGCATGACTAAATGCTGAAGGTGCCCAGAATGCTATTACCTTCCTACCAAAGGTGGTTCCTATTTTTCTACTTGCATTTTTACATGCTTTCGAACTGCTAGGTTGGCAGAAGCTGGTACAAGTAATGGGAGGTCACACCATTACGTGGCGCTAGGGATTCAAACTGCTGACCCTTCTGATCGACAACTCAATGTCTTAGCCACTGAGCCACCGTGTCTCTATAAAGTAGCATTAGTGTTTGTACAGTAACGTGCGGTGAGGTTTATGGCTGGTGAGGCAAAAAGAAAGACATAGCGCGCTCCCTGGCGCTTGAAAGCGGGCAAAAGAGGCCCTGCCGCTATGTCCGACATAGAGGCATCCCGCCTCTATGGCAGACACAGCGCCGGGGCATCCGAAAGCCCTGCTGCTATATCCGACATAGTGCCGGGGCAGCAGGGTGGCTTTTGCAAAGCCGCCCTGCCGCCCCGGTGCTAGAGACAAAAGCCACCCTGCCGCTATGTCCACCATAGAGGTGTCCCACCTCTATGGTGGACATAGCGCTGGGGCGTCCAAAAGCCCTGCTGCTATGTCCAAAAGCCCTTCTGCTATGTCCGACATAAAAAGAAGTACCAGCCCGCGCACCAGCAGAAGCGGGTAAAACACAGACACACACACACAAATTACTTACAATAATACAATTACTTACAAATTACATTAATTTTGAATTCCTCCCCCTCCCTCCAACCCACATACCTTTTCCAGCTGTTTCACAGAGGATTTCAACTCTGCTCTTGCCTGTCATCGTGAAAATGTAAAAATGTAAAAGGAAAAAGGCAAGAGCTGCTGAGGTCAGGCTGGGTTAGCTGCTGCCAGAGTCCCCAATGGATGACTCTGCTTAACTGTTTAAAAAAGCCTCTTTAAAAACGCCCTCTACAGGAGGAGAAGAGAGAACCAGGTGCCTCATCTACATAAGGAATGTTTCGGCTTTTAACCCTTGCTTAACTCTGCTCAAGTGATCCTAAAGTCAGACTAAATGAGACACGTGGTTCTCCCGCCTCCTCCTGTAGAGGACACTTTTTAAGAGGCTTTTTAAAACAGTTAAGCACTAAACAGAGCCATCCACTGTGACTCTGGCAGCAACTACCTCAGCCTTTTTCCTTTTAATTTTTTTTTCTTTTCATGATGACAGTGGTGAGGCTCTGCCTCCCCTGCCTGCACATCTCTGTGTTTGTAATAATATAGATTTTCATCCATGGAAATTGTATTTGTTGCAACAGATTCTGCATTTTCAAAACCAAAATAGCAAGGGACTTTGAACATCACCGGTTCATCCCTTGTGTGACAGGTAATATTTAGCTAATGAAAACTGTAACATAATGACACATTCAGTATAGTACTAAATTCTGCACTGATTTTATAGTTTTAATATAAAGCTAGGTATACATCCCTCCTGAATCCTTCTTGAGAAGGCAGGTATACAAATTGACTAAATAAATAAATAACATATTCTTTTCATTGCACAGACTTATTTGTTTTGTAAATACTTATTCTGCCTTTCATCACAACTGATTCTGTAGTTTAAAAAAAATAGCAAATCAAATAATAGATACCCAAATTAACCTTTAGATAAAATAATATTTCAGCATACCTAAAAGCAAGAAAACGTGTGAGTAAATGTTTGTAATGTCTAAAAGAAAATATTAATGGTCTGTCAGTTTGTTGAACTTTAGTTCCCACCTTCCTTCACCATTGGCTTTGCTGCCTGAAGGTGCTTGGATTTCATCAGGATGACCACCAATTTCCTGTCCTTAACCTTAAAATAAATAATATTGAAGTCAGGTAAATCTCCCTCCAAATTGGGGTGTTTGGACAATCTGGAAACATCACCTGTATTTACAGAGGTGGGACCAGCTGCCAGGTACTTTTGATGTGATTATAATTGCAGGCAGCTCCCTGTGGAGAAACGTAGAGGGTCCTACTGTTGATTCAGATTCTTCACGCTGCCATCACTCCTTTTCCAAAACTTCATGACGCTGAAAGGTAGGAGCATCCAGTGGCATGGATTGAAGTTTCTTAGTATGATGATGATACTAAGTTGTATAATTCTATTCCTAGTCCAACCTCTTAACCACTATACCATGCTGTCCCTTTGACAAGCAGCTGTGCAAACAACTTCCCTCTTAGACAAAAAATGTCTGAATTTAGCTGAATACAAATATTAAGTATGGGGGATGTTGCAAGTCAGGAAGAGTGGCTATAACAGCAGTGTTGGGGATCAATCTGAATCTTCATATTCAATTGCTTAACTAGTCCAAGTATCAGCATCACCTCAGGTCGGACTTTACTGAAAAGACCACATCTGAGAAGACACCGACATGACCTGAGTCAGCTGATCTAAAGTCGGAGCAAATCAAGGTCATGGTCATATTGCAAATTAAGAAATCAAGGGCAAACAAGTCAAACTGTCTGCTTGAGGGAAAGAAGCATGGCTCAACCAATTAATCAAACTGAGTATCAGGACTAAGAGCTGAGGTGGCGCAGTGGTTAAATGCAGCACCGCAGGCTACTTCAGCTGACTGCAGTTCTGCAGTTCGGCTGTTCAAATCTCACCGTCTCAGGGTTGACTCAGCCTTCCATCCTTCCGAGTTGGGTAAAATGAGGACCCGGATTGTTGGGGGCAATACGCTGACTCTGTAAACCGCTTAGAGAGGGCTGAAAGCCCTATGAAGCGGTATATAAGTCTAACTGCTATTGCTATTGCTATTGCTATTGCTAAACAAAGAAATATGACTCTTTGCAGAAAATGACATTTTTATCTCTTGCTGGGTCTCTGTCCATAGTCTGTTAACTAGATTACCTAGACCTTGGACTGCAAAAAAGAGCTAGTCTCGGATATTCCTGAACTTGAGGTTTATGTCACTGAACTCTGGTGCTGGAGTAAACTCTCCTGCCTCTTTCCTACACAGGACGATTCAACTTTGTCATATGCGTTGTGCTACTTTGTTGAAAGATTTTAAATTTTATAAATATCTTGAGTTCTGTATCAGAAGCTGGTTATGTTTATTGAATAAATGGCAGCCCAGAAAAAGCAGGTACAATACATTGAGATCACTGGGAATGTTCAATCATTCAGTGTCTGGGAATCTCAGACCTCCTTATTCCCCTTTCTCAAGTTCATTCCAACCGTCACTGTTACAAGAAAGAAAATATAAAAAAAATATCACGATGGGGTTACCAGGACTGGATTTCGACAAGAAAGAGACAATCCAAATGGCCATTTCAGCATACAGAAATAGAGTGCTATGATATAAATGGCCCCAATCCAACATATACCTTTTTGAATTATTGAGAAAGAATACAGGCAATATACGTGTTGGAAACGCCAAAGCTGTCGATTATATTGATTTATTAGAGAGATATCTTTTTTTGGAGTTATGAGCCCTTCTGGTGGCTAGGAACATTTTAAGTGGTGTAGGTAGATTCTACTGAAATGAAGAGCAAGAGATTTCCAGCTGACATATAGCAATCCTGGAAGGGAGAAGCAATTAGAGGCGAGTAACAGATATAAGGAATGCAAGAGGTTTTAAATGAGAGGGTGATTAGAGCCTTTCCAGGCAGAGAGTATAGAAGCGACAGGCATACTGAAGCAGCAGGCTTAACAGTTGTCAGCCATATGGAGACAACAGTAATCCTCATGCTGCTAGCACATGGGACTAACAGTGGGCTTACATTGGTTAATGCTGTCCCAACCTGCCACTGGCCCCCTCCAGGTATGTTGGGATTGTAAATCGCAGAATTCCAAGTCCATTCTGGCTAACAATACACTGAAGCTTAGCAGAAGCTGGCTACATATGAATAAACAATTGGAAGGGAAATCCCATTGTTGGGTGCCCTTATTAGAATGTTTGTGCCTATTAAAAACATGCTAAACATGCCAAAGATGATTAAGGTTTATTGAAATATTTGCATCTATTTTTTCTTTCTTTTTTTCCTGATTATTAGGCACTGAGTTGTATAATTTGAGGAAAAATCACAAATGCCTTTCGCTTTCTGCGCACTGTGTTCCATTCTTTGAGCTTGGGTAGAAACAAGCTGCCAATAGCTGGAAAACTAGAGCAAAGCTAGAATCATAATCTCTGACGAATATATACGAATAGCAACCTGCCATCTAACTTTCCAAGGTTACTCTGGCTCAACTTTCCCGATCGTTTTTTTCTGCTTGTGAAAGCCAAGGGGAGGGAGTCAGAGGATTAAGCTTTTCCTTCTCTTTGCTCAGATGTCCCATGGCAAGACAGTAGCCCAGATGTTTTGCACCCAGAGGTCTCAGATTCAGTTTCCAAGTAAGCAGGAAGTAAAACTTGCCCCAAACCTTGGCAAATCAGTTCCAGTCTGTGCTGACTAAATAAGCATAAGGCAACTTCTGATCTTTTCTCTGGCTGCCCCCTTCTTTTTCACATATTTATGCATTCTCTTCAATTGCCCCGATAAGACTGTCTGAAACGTGTCTTTGCTATACATTTCTTGATCTAGGTATAGATAGATATCTAGGACAGGAGTGTCAAACTCAAGGCGCGACCCTCCGAAGCTCCATTTTTGCTGGCAGAGGATTGCAGGAAGCCGTCGCAGTCTCCCAAACTCTGTTTTGGGCCACCACAGGTGCCCCTCACACGAGTGACGTCCAGCTGGCCACGCCTACCTGGCCTGCCAGGTCAAACACGACCCTGATATTGCCCTCAATGAAATCGAGTTTGACACGCCTGGTCTAGGATGATTAGTTTGCTCTGATAATTCTGAGGAGAGGGTTTTTTTTCCTGTCTCTGCTATTTTACAGGGCTTTTCCTTCTGGTTTCTAATGATTGTCTGTTTTAAGGTATCCGCAAAATACATTCACATGACCTAATCAAATAAATGGCATACTTGGGTCACTCAGCGGTCAGTGGCCCATCTCTGCTGTTGTTCTAAGCATCGTTACTGAGATGTCATGGGGAAAATCTAGTTAGTTTCTTTTAAGGGACAGCAGTATTTATAAAATAAATATATCCTCTAATATCTCTGTCTTGCACAAATGACAGGTTAAGAGAAGCCCAGCAGCTGTATATTTGTTGAATATCGGCCCCCTGCGAATAGAAATTACACCTTACAAGGCAGAAATACAATACGGTCCACCAGAGATTTCCCTGCAAGGTGTAGCTGCTTGACTACGGGCAAGTAATGACTTGCGTTTTCAGCTGCTTCTTAGTAAGAAGCCTTAGTAATTGGAATCAGTTATTCAAAACATCTCTAAATGTGATTTAAATGGCAAGGATTTAATAACATAGAAAGAAGTCATTACGCCCGGTTCAAGCAGGAGGAGAAGGGAATTCCGTTTTTGAGAGCAAAGGGAGAAAAATAAAGCAATTACTTGATGTAAAGGCCAGCAACAGGACTCCTGCTGTCACAGAGAAATCAAATCTGTCAGCAATTAGTGGGATCTTAAGGAGGCAAAGAACCCTTCAGTATGGAACAGTGAATAAGGGGTTAGCAATTATACGAACTGATAAAAATGTTCTGGTTTTCAAGCAGCAGGCTAACAAGCACCACTTTTTTCATAACTTGATGCAGATGTGATGATTCACACTTGGTGACTTTTTCAATGGCTTCCTATGAAAAGTTGTGCTTTTTTTTTTTTAATATTGTCTTTTGTGTTTGTATTTGAAAAGCCCAAGTGATGCATCAGCCCTCCTCTTCCCGTCCAGAATTTCTGAAACCATCACTGAGAAAAGACAATAAAGAGAAGCGGGGTTTGAAAAACACTGCACTCCTCCTCCTCCTCCTCCTCCTCCTCCTCCTCCTCCTCCTCCTCCTCCTCCTCCTCCTCCTCCTCCTCCTCCTGTTAGACGGTATACCTCTGGAAGATAACATGTTTTAAATGTCACAGGCTTTCCCTTTCTTTGTACCTTGCCTGATTATATAGTTGGCATAATGAATGATTACAAAGACTGTAACTCACTTTATACAATAACAACTCATTCTACTGAAACAGTGCTAGCATAGCGACTGTCTTAAATTTAATCTGAAGTGGAAAGTCATAATGTGATCAGAAATATTGGGTTTCATTTGTTCCAATAGTTCCATATTAGTGGCCTGATCGATGCCAAAATGAAAGAATATGTGCGCTTTACATGGGGCTGCCCCTGAAGAGTGTTCGGAGATTACAATTGGTCCAGAATGCAGCCGCGTGAGCGATACTGGGTGTACCTAGGTACACCCATGTTACACCTATCCTCCGTGAGCTGCACTGGCTCCCTATTGGTCTCCGAACATGCTTCAAGGTGCTGGTTATCACCTTTAAAGCCCTACATGGACCTGGATATCTCCGTGACCGCCTCCTGCAACATACCTCCCAGCGCCCAATAAGATCGCACAGGGCGGGCCTTCTCCGGGGACTGTCAATTACGCAGTGTCGTCTGGCGGCTCCTTGGGGGAGAGCCTTCTCTGTAGCTGCCCCGGCCCTTTGGAATGATCTACCCCCTGAGATCCGGACCCTCCCCACTCTCTCGGCCTTCCGTAAGTCTGTTAAGACCTGTCTGTTCCGGCAGGCCTGGGGCTGATGATCTTGATTGAACTTCAGCCCCATTAAAATTGAGTGCATGTTGTGTCTTCTTTTAATTCGTTTCTGTCTTGTATTTTAAACTTTTCTAATATTTTTAAACTCTTTTTATGTAAGCCGCCCGGAGTCCTTCGGGATTGGGCGGCATACAAATCTATTAAAATTGAAATTGAAATTGATTCGGAAACCACACTAAGTCATGGTTTTCTTTAACTATTATTTACAAGATAATGCAATGCTCCAGGCAGACCATTAGATAGCACTGGTCTGCTACAAGTAGAGTTCTTCTTCAAATGCAGATAGTCCTTTATATACAACCACAGTTGGGCCCAAATTTTTCTTAAGCAAGACAGTTGTTAAGTGAATTTTGCTCCCTTTTACAACCTTTCTTGCTGTAGTTGTTAAGTTGGTTACATGGTTGTTAATGACTCTGGCTTCCCCACTGACTCTGATTCTCAGAAGAGTGCAAAAGGTGATCACATGATCCCGGAACACAGCAACGTCGAAGAGCCGAGGTAGCGCAGTGGTTAGGGTGCAGTACTGCAGGCCACTTCAGCTGACTGTTATCTGCAGTTCAGCGGTTCTAATCTCAACGGCTCAGGGTTGACTCAGCCTTCCATCCTTCCGAGGTGGGTGAAATGAGGACCCAGACTGTGGGGGCGATATGCTGACTCTGTAAACCGCTTAGAGAGGGCTGAAAGCCCTATGAAGCGGTATATAAGTCTAACTGCTATTGCTATTGCTATTGATATAAATAAGAACCAGTTGCCAAGCATCTGAATTTTGATCACATGGCCACGGGGATGCTACAAGCTTAAGTGTGAAAAAGTTACTTTTTTCATTGCTATTGTAACTTCAAATGGCCACGAAACTAATGTTTGTAAGTCGAGGAATACCTGTATAACAGATCAGCAGATCATTCTACGGAAAATTCACCATCGAAAGATTTTAAAGCAAAAATTAGGAAGGCCACCTAAAAATACTGACTAAAGCTGAATTATATACAGTTCAGTGGTTTGTAGGCAGAAATAAGAAACATTTGGAGTTTGATAACTGATTTAATGGCACACAAAGGACACAAATTCCTAGCCAGTGTTTTCCCAGTTTCTATTCCTGAAGCATCTCCTCTTCTGCTTCTATTCTCCTGAATTTCCCAGCTTCTTGGAATTCCAAATTTTCATCAATAGAATGAGATGGTAAACCTCACTCAATTTCAATCTTGGGCTTTTGCCCTTTCCTATCTCCAGCTAAAGAAGGGAGCCAGAAGGGAGCCTTGTCATGTATATTTCGTCTATACATGACAAGAGAGCATTTCTCCCTTGAAAAAATAACAATTGTGAATATCTGCATTGGCAGCTGCTGCAAACTACAGTCTCTATAGAGACTTTAAATCAGGGCTGTCCAGCCATGTCAACTTTAAGCTTTGTGGACGTCAAGTCCCACAATTCCACAGCCCTGCTTTAAATTAAGCTTAGTTGCTCACGCTCCCAGGTTACTTTCTTAGGTGCAAAGAAAGGCAAAGCTGATACTTTGAATATTCCACCTACCCATCGCGCCCAGAGTTTATTACCTAACATCGCCCTGGTGGCGCAGTGGTTAGAGTGCAGTACTGCAGGTTACTTCTGCTGACTGCAATTTGGCAATTCAAATCTCACCAGGTTGACTCAGCCTTCCATCCTTCCGAGGTGGGTAAAATAAGGACCCAAATTGTTGGGGCAATATGCTGATTCTGTCAACTAATCACTGTAAAGCAGTATATAAGTCTAAGTGCTATTGCTATTGTGAGGCATTAAGATGATAAGAAGGGCTTTTCCAATAGATGAAATATTTAGTTTAATAATTCTATAGAATAGAGTCCATGTAAAGCGTGGCACGACAAAACCGCGCTCGTCAAAATAGCAGTGATAAAATCGCATCGCTAAAGCTGCGACGTCATCACCGCGCATCATCACCGCCGCGGCAACAGCGCAGCAACAGAAGGGTGCTTTAAAACGGCGCCGCGGCAGAAAGCCGATTTCAATTAAGGTAAGGGTTAGGATTAGGTTTAGGGGTTTGTTTTAGGGTTAGGTTTAGGGTTAGGTTTAGGGTTAGGGTTAGGGTTAGGGTTAGGTTTAGGTTTAGGTTTAGGGTTAGGGTTAGGGTTAGGGTTAGGGTTAGGGTTAGGGTTAGGGTTAGGGTTAGGTTTAGGGTTAGGGTTAGGGTTAGGTTTAGGGTTAGGTTTAGGGTACTGAGTGCTTGGGAATGCGCGGATTTGCCCTCCGCGATTATGTCATCGCGGTAGGGTCGCGTTTTTCCTTAGGGCTTCGAACGGTGCGAATTAGTCTTTGCGCTTATGTCTCCGTGGATAAGGGCTTCGCGGATTTGTGGTGGAACCCATGTAAAGCACCTCAGATTTCATATAAAACAGATGCCAAACAATATGGACAGTCAAGGTAATGTTTATATTTAATGTTTAAAAAATATACACGGCATATCTTTCTCTAAAACTTCGCATTTTATTGTAATTTTACTGAAGGACAGCTCTGGTGAAGGCAGACTCCAGTAAAGACATTTTTCTAGTATTCCCATCTCTATAAATACATGAAATCTTGCATGATCAGGAAGAGTAATATGTATCTGTAGTTTTCTCTTTTATCCTTCCCAGCTTCATATTCAAAATATTTGAGACTTAACTTAGCTTCACTCCAATTGTCTACAGGACATGGGGGCTCACTCACACATAAATCATCCAGATTTCAAGTGCTTGAAGAATTGTAATGATACGGTTGTATTGGCAGCTTGTGTTATTCTGAACTAAACCATACTTAGACAATATAAATTAAACATAGAGTGGTATGAATCCTTTTGAATCAATGAAAAGGTTAAACCATGCAAAAGTCTGGCTGCTGTTGTAGTTTTATGAAGTACAACATCACCGAATCATTACATGGTTGAACAGTTTCATCAAGCCTGTTGTTTTTTTTTTCCTCTTGTGGGAATATTAGTCATACTTAAAAGAAATGAATTCCTTTCTGTGAGGTTCGTAATTTGGAATCAAATTAAGGATCTTGTTTGTAGGAGTGAAGGGGAAAAGGAGATTCAGCACACACATGGGTAAGCACATTGCATCTGTCAGCACCTTCTTATTGAATATGTCTTTTTCTGGGACTCTGCAGCTATGCATTCAATATGCACTCGGGGCCACCTGTTCCCTTTTAAATCAGGATAACTGCACAGCCTTATTATGTAGAGTGGCTATCATTTTTACAGTCTTTTCCAAATGTCTGCGCTTCAATCATTGTTCCCTCCAATCTGTTGTGGTGACTTTCAAATATAACTCTGAGTAAAAGATAAATCAATTGTGGATTCAAGTTAGCTTAGCAAGAAGAAGCTAAGATTAATGTAGAGATGTTATTAATTTCTTTATTTCTTTTTTCTCAATAGATTTTAGACTGTGTTTGTTAAAAATCTATACTGTGTACGGGTTCTGGGAAGTCGGGGGGGGGTAAGGAGGAGGGGGGTTGGGGGAGGGTGGAGGGAGGGAGGGATATACATTAGGCTAGACACGATGTGTTAGATCTCAATGCAATGTGACTTCACATGTATACTGTTTTTCTCTAATTTTTCTTTAAAAATAGGATAAGCCAAATACATTAACATATAGTGGAAATACACCGAGGGGAGGAGGAGTAGGAAAGAAGAAAGATGGGTAGAGAGGGATGGGAGAGAGGGGGGGGAGGCAAAAGGGAAGGGGGGGAGCGGATCTGGAGAGAGGAGTGGGAGAGGGCGAGGGGAAGTAGGGTAGAGAGGGATGATGGAGGGAAGATAGAAAGTTGGAAGGTGGTGGAAGAAAGAGGTGTATGGAGAATGGAAGAGGTATATTGGGCTTTTATTTTCTGGGGCATTGTCGACAAGAGGAATTGATGCAATTACTGTTTAATACTGTATACATGTGAGTGTATGAAAATGAAAATGAAAATAAAATATACTAAAAGAGAAAAAAACAAATAAAAATAAAAATAAAAAATTTGTGGATTTCTTTTGAAAGAAAATTGTTGAACTGACAACAAAATACTCTCCTGGACATGCAATACAAGGAATGAGAAATATTACAGCAAAAGAAATAGTAAGTGAAACTATAAGAGAAAAATATATAGTTAAACCTACATTTCAATCTATTCTTGTAAAATGTCTTTGTTTCCACCACTTGATACATCGCCTTTTCGACTTTAAAGTTCCCAGTTTTCTTTTTGAGGATCTTAGCAACTACATTCAGTCATAACTTTCTCAATCTTCCACTACTTCTTGACTTTTTCACTTTTCCTTCACATATTTTATTTGTGACATTCTTAAAATTAACTTCTGAATCCATTGTCCAAAAATACCTTTCAATATGTCCAATGTTAATACGATATTTTGCGTCGTTCTGTACTAGTAAATCAAATTTCAATATTCTTCTCTGTAATGGCAATCTTTAGTTCCTTCTGGTTCCCTCTAGTGTCCAATTTTCAAAATCTCATCCTATCACGTTTTTAACAATTCAAAACAACCCAATTTTTTTTCAATCAGAAAATTGTTATAATTAATTCCAAAATCTATTTCAAATCCTTTGATACTCTTAGTCTATTTGTAACTTTCCAAAATCAATTTTCAACTACCCTTTCGCACCTTATTTCAAAACAGGAAGAAAAATATTTATTTAAACTTGTATTTAAAGAAGGTTAAACTTCTTTCTCTTAGGATCAAAGGAAACACACCCAGATTTTTGAGACTTTTTGATCTAAAGCAGTCGCTGGCTGGGGAATTCTGGGAGTTGAAGTCCGGACATCTTCAAGTTGCCAAGGTTGGGAAACACTGATCTAAAGGTTCCTAATAGCTAAAAATATTCCAAAATGATTAGAAAAGGAAGAATGCAAACCCAGTGTCCTTCAAGGCATTGATGGTGGCTTAAGCAATATGGCTTTCAGATCACCAGATCTGCTTATGAGGAACAACTGTTCAGACCTGTAAGAAATTTCAAGTCTTGCCCTTGAAGGAATTACAAAGAGCCAGACTACTCAATAGCTCTTCATTCTGCCACAGTCAGTTCATCATTTCTTTCCCCATCACAATACATTTTGAAGTATTCTTTCTGCACCTTTTAAAATACACAGATGGATAGCCAAGCAGCTTCCAAATTGTCCCGCAAACTGCCTCATTTAGCTTCCTAATCCAAGTAAAAGATAAAGAAATCCTAATGTAATTGTAAAAGTTTTTTTTTTAGATTTTGTTTTATCCTGCCTTTATTAATTTTATAAATAACTCAAGGCAGCAAACCTGCCTCATACACCTTCCTCCTCCTATTTGCCCCAGAACAACAATCCTGTGCGGTAATTGTGCTAAGAGACCATGACTGCCCCAAAGTTACCCAGCTGACTTTCTTGCCCAAAGCAGGATTAGAACTCAAAATCTATTGGTTTCTAGCGTTAACTAGCACCAGACTTAATGTGATACTGATGTGCCATTGGACAATTGTGTTGCAGAAAATCAGGAGATTTGGACTGCGAGATGAAGAAAAACTTTATTTGGCCAAACAGTTCAGATAGAGATAGCAATTTCTAACATCTGAACAGCGTTCTAATCCAAACACACATTCTTATAGTGCGTTCAAAGCAGAGGTGGGTTCCTACCAGTTCGCACCTATTCGATAGAACCGGTTCGTCAAATCTACCGAACCGGTTAGAAGAGGTTCCACCAGTGGACCCGGAAAGCAGGCCACACCTACAGAAGAGGTTCCAAATTTTTTTGAAACCCACCACTGGTCCTTGAATATGATTATTCTACACTATCATGCTCCTATTTATAAAACTCAGGGCCTCTGTGAAAGGTAAGGATGACTACTGTGTTTGTGGTGCAATCAGAACATTGTGTGGGTTGAAGTTGTTTTAACGCAAACCAAAGATGCCTTTTAAAAAACAAGTTCATATCATATTCTTATGCATGCCAGTGCTGTGTGTGAGGTCATTTAAGGTGGTTCTGACAAGTGTCATCGGCATCTACATATCCGGTCACATGGGTGGCAAGCCACTCCCACAAAGGAGGCCACACCCACAGAGTAGGTTCGAACAATTTTTGAAACCCACCACTGGTTCAAAGCATCGAAAACACGGAAATATTAAAGCATTTCAATAAGGTTAAGTTCCTTATTGCTAGGCAGAAAAGCATGCAGGAAACGCTAGTTTCATTCTGGCTTTTGTGGTTAAGCCCTATGTCTGACTCGCAAGCGAGATGTCCAACTGGCTTGGCCTACTTACAACAGGTGTCGGGGTTTGACATTTGAATTTCCTAAGTTCAAGTTTCCTGTTCTTCTTCAAGACTAGAAAATGTATAACGAGCTAGAAGGGACAGGTGTCCCCCCCCCCCAAGAAATCCTCTAGTCCAGTGTTTCTCAACCTTGGCCACTTGAAGATGTCTGGACTTCAACTCCCAGAATTCCCCAGCCAGCGAATGCTGGCTGGGGAATTCTGGGAGTTGAAGTCCAGACATCTTCAAGTGGCCAAGGTTGAGAAACACTGCTCTAGTCTGACCCCGTTTCATGTTCACTCTTATGTCCAAATCTCGCTTTATGTCCTGCCTTAATTGTGTGATGTGACACACTCCTACTTGCCAAAGAAGCTGGCTTTCTCATAGACTCCGTGTTCTATAAAATTGAACATAAGTGCTGAGAAGCACAGGAATAAAAAAGAACATCCTAACAGTCCAAACAAAACAGGCCATTCTAGGAACATCAAAACAGGTGGCCTTGATAAATCTTCTCCAAACAACCATTCTGGAATCAATATGTGCTGAAACCCAAGAGTTTATTCAAGCTATTATCCTAATACATATCTATTTTAGTTACACTAGCTATATGGATATTTATTGCATTTAGAATTCCAGTGTTTATTGTTTTTCCTCGTTTTACCCAAGGTTCTCTTTTTCTCAATAACTTGTTATATACCTACATTGGTTTTATAAAGGGATTTTTCCGTGAAACTCTTCCCTGAGACTAAAGCTTTATAAAACTACATCAAACCTACTCTTGCAAGATTGACAGAAAGCTTCTTAAATTCTGAATTTCTGGTCTTTATTCAAGAAGATTTCAGGGTTGTTTCACACATATATAAGCAAATGATCTCACACAGCCTAGTGACACATAGCTGAAGAAACGTTGTCTCATCTAAAAGTATAATGAATATTAATTATTTTGTGGCAGTGATTCTATCATTCAAATATTGATGGAAAATAAAAAGGGTATTCCTAATTAACACAATTGTTATTTCAGAGGGGTTAACATTGTTATGCAAGATTGGAACACATTTTTAAAGTTCAAGCCATTAAATTGCTAATTTTATTTGCCTATCTTAATCAAATATTACCATTTTTGGCAGCCAATGTTTCTTGACTCCAGAAAGTCAGAATCTGATAACATGTTTCTGGATTATTTATATTAGTTTACTCATTAAAATTATAATAAAAAATTCTTTTAATATTGTATTATATTTGATATATTGTTTGTTGTTTGTTTGTTTGTTTATTATATTTATATGCTGCCCTTTTCCCCAGAAGGGGACTCAGGGCGGCTCACAACTCAAACCAGGGAAGGGGGATACAGACAAAAAATTAAAAAACGACACATAACAATGCATAATTTAAAACACACAACAGTCATACCATTCGAGACGGGGGCAACAGCTCTTTAGCCCCAGGCCTGTCGGAACAGCCAGGTTTTAAGGGCTTTGCGGAAGGCCTGGAGGGTGGTGAGGGTTCGAATCTCCACGGGAAGTTCGTTCCAGAGGGTCGGAGCAGCCACAGAGAAGGCTCTCCTCTGGGTAGTCGCCAGTCGACACTGGCCGGCGGATGGAATTCGGAGGAGGCCTAATCTGTGGGATCTGATCGGTCTAGTGGAGGTAATTGGCAGCAGGCGGTCATTTGTATTTATTGCTGTTGGGTTTTTATTATCTCCTATGAGTTGACTTTGCCAGTATTAGAATAGAATAGAATAGAATAGAATAGAATAGAATAGAATAGAATAGAATAGAATAGAATAGAATAGAATAGAATAGAATAGAATAGAATAGAATGGAATGGAATGGAATGGAACATAACTCTTTACTGGCCAAGTTTGTCTTTGGTTTATATACTCTCAGTGTACATAAAGAAAAATAGAATAGAATCCTTTCATCAAGAATCATAAGAAACAACGTCTTAGTGAATGTCATAGGTTACTAATAAGCAATCAAATTATACTAGGAAACAAATAATATAAATTTTAAAGATACAAGCAACATGGTTATAGTCATAAGTGGAAAGATAGGTAGTAGGAAGGAAGAGAAGAATAGTAATACAGCCTTAGTAGATAATTTGACAAATTATTTTAGTAGATAATTTGTGGGGATTAGTTGTTTAACAGAGTGATGTCATTTGGGGAAAAACGGTCCTTGTGTCTAGTTGTTCTGATGTGCAGTGCCTTCTAGTGTCATTTTGAGGGTAGAAGTTGAAACAAATTATGTCCAGGATGTATATCAGGGATGTGCAGTCAGGGGAGGCAGGGGAGGCAGAGCCTCACCACTGTCATCATGAAAAGAAAAGAAAAATGTAAAAGGAAAAAGGCAAGAGCTGAGGTCAGGCTGAGCTAGTTGCTGCCAGAGTCACCATGGATGACTCTGCTTAATGCTTAACTGTTTAAAAAAGCCTCTAAAAAAGCGCCCTCTACAGGAGGTGGCAGGAGAACAAGGTGGCTCATCTAGTCTGACTTTATGATCACTTGAGCAGAGTTAAGCAAGGGTTAAAAGCCGAAAAATTCGTGACATAGGTGAGGCACATCATTCTCCTGCCTCCTCCTGTAGAGGGTGCTTTTTTAAACAGTTAAGCAGAGTCATCCACTTCTTTGATAAACTTTTCCATTATGCCGGGATTTGATTCCTCTAAGTCTGACAATTTTCTTTTTATAATTAAAGGAAGAAATTTATCTTCAAATCAAGATTTATATTGAAGGATAAAGTCATTCAAAATAAGACTAACTTCTGTAGCTGAAATTAATCTTTTGAATCGTTTTGTGAAAAATAGATGCTTGATTATGTACAAAATACATTAATATCTCAGATATTTCACTATTGAAAAACAATTTCAGGATTTTAGGACATTTGTCTAAACTTAAAAAATATGAACAGAGAAGCTCAAATAATTGTAGAACATGCTCTAAAGCAGGTGTTAGAGCAAGCCGTCTAACTTTTGAATATCCTAAAAGTTTTTTGCATTCAACATTCGCTTCTTCAAAAAATTGTTTTAAAGTAGCCACACGAACGGTAAAATGACTAAAATACAAATAAATTGTAGTTATTATTACTTCTACATCAATTGGCATGGCACATGATGCTGTGTTGATTGCATTTGACAAAATATGGGTGGGTGAAATGAGGACCCAGACTGTGGGGATGATATGCTGACTCTGTAAACCGCTTAGAGAGGGCTGAAAGCCCTATGAAGCGGTATATAAGTCTAACTGTTATTGCTATTGCTATTATGAATAAATAAAATTAATTATTACAACTGAAACTTTAATAACATAAGCGAATAAACTTCACTAAAATTTAAATTTAAATTATTCCACACTTCTGTTGACAACAAGGTTGTATAAACTTGTAAATAAAATTATACATATTTGGAAATCATTAAATAGATAATGAATTAATAAAACATGAATTGTACTTACCTGTGTATAATTGAATATTCACTGAGAAAGAAATAATTATTGTGAGTCATTAAATTGCCGACGTGCCGTGAGTCTACCGCAGGCGTATGTGCCGTGTCGTATTTCTGTAAGAAGTAAACAAAGCCACTTCCGTGCGGCGCTCTCTCTCAAGGTCTCCCGTGCGGAGCGCATATTTCTCATAATCGCGTCTTATACCGCACTATACCAAGCCTTGACGAATCATCATGTCAAATACAAATACGTCACATAACGCGCAACAGATTAGTCTTCAAATATCGAAAAGGAGGACATGTAGGAGGACACTTTTCGAGGGAGGACAGAACTTACAAAAGAAGGACTGTCCTCCCTAAAGGAGGACGATTGGTCACCTTAGCTTTATATGACAGTCATCAGTTCTCTAAAGTCTGAAGCAGAGATCTTTCTCATCAGGTTACTTAGATATGTGAGATGCGCAAAGGTATACTACTTGGTTAAGTTCTCTATCCTAGTTTAAAGTCATAGAATTATACAAACATGAGTTGCAATATATGAAGTAAAACCTAAAAAATGTCCAATCACACTTGACCAATAAAGAATTCTATGCATAGTCAAATGTAGAATGTGGAGATTCAGTTCCAACTTTTCCATCAAATTGTGGTATCTTTAGTTGAAGCAAATTGCCTACAAATTGATTCAGACAGTTTAGTACATGGACAAAAATAATCTGCTTAGAAATCCACATTGAATCACCTTAATCTCCTGACCTGAGCCTCTGAACCAAAATTATTTGGAAAAATTAATTCAAATAATTTATGTTTCTTGAACTGAATCAAGGATTCAAACAGAATTTTACATTATTCGCACTGGATTTCAGCAAATTTAGGGGACCTTTTCAGACATGCAAAATAAATGAGGTGGGAATCTCTGAAGCCATGTTTCCTTTCCTCTAAACCCAGACAAACCCAGAGTGGACTGAATTTCGTCAATGTCCAGGGACTACTAAGATGCATTAAGGAAAAAAAACCTGATCTGGGAAAGATTGGTATGCTGACTTTTCTATATTCTAAGACTTACATAAAGCCATACTTTAATGACTTTATGCAGCAACATCTTTTAATCTCCCCCCACTTCCCTTGAGCTTTTGTTTAGAGCTGCTGCCATCCATACATTCCATTTGTGTTATTTAAGCATATGGGAAACAGATCAACATATATGAGGTCAGATAGACGTGCATCATCGCTTCATTGTGTTGTAAGAAATCAACTGTTATATCATTACTGATGGAATGCACATGAAGGGAGGGAGGGAGGGGAGAGAGAAATAGAGAGAAATAGACAGACAGACAGACAGACACTATATGCAGGGCAAAGCAAAATATCTTGCAGCACTCTTCTTAAGAGAATTACAGCAACTTGGATCAATAAATACACATTCCACAAGCTTTTTTTGTTTTTGCCAACCACTCACCCTCTAACATTGTGTAATGCTAACTGAATCAATAGAGCCAAATCTATTAAATGGTTGGCATGAACTGCTATTCCCCAAACTTAGGCTACAAGCAATAAACATGTCAAGATCCCATTGTCCAATCCCCTGCTGTCTGTTGCTATGAGCACTTTTAATTAGAAAAGTAAAATAAACACATGTTAACTTCATTCAGCTTCATTTTAGTCCATAAACATCAATCTGAAGATATTTCTTATATCAAGTCAAATCTTTCATTCATCTGACTCAGAATTGTTAATACTAACTGGCAGCTACTGATCAAGGTTTCTCAGTCTGTAATGGTGAAGCCATAGACTGATTGAGAACAACTGGTATTGATCAGTGTTCGCAATCTATACCTTCAGGCCTTCCCTAGCAAAAGCCACAGGCTGGCGTATGCCATGCGGCCAAAGGCGGCCTAGCTTTCATGAGGGAAGGTCTTCTGGCCTTCCCTAGCGAAAGCCGCGGGCTGGCGTACACCATGCGGCCGAAGGTGGGTGGGCAGCAGTGGTGGCGGCCTAGCTTTCATGAGGCCTGAAGGCCTTCCCTAGCAAAAGCCGCAGGCTGGCGTATGCCATGCCAAGTCTTGCTTTCTGTGTCTGTCCTTTGTGCAGGTTGTTTGAGCAAAGTGATAATGTAGTGTGCAGAAGATTGTCAAGCCAGTGAGATCCTTCCTCTGTAAGTAGCTGTCTTTGTTGCTGGGTATGGTCTGTGCTGTGTTCATAGTTGAGATAGTGAAGTGCAAGCAATTAAAGTCTTGCTTTCTGTGTGCTTTGTGCAGGTTGTTAGAGCAAGGTGGTGAGGTGCTGGTGTAGAAGACGCCAAAAAGGACAGTAATTTTCGTTTTCTATTATTTTGTGTGCTTGTTTCATCCCAATGCAGTGCATGCAATTAAAGTCTTGCTTTCTGTGTCTCTCCTTCGTGCAGCCCATTCATTGGAGCCTGTGATACTGAAGACTAGCAAGAACAATCATCTTCCTTCTGTAAGTAGATCTTTTATTGTTTTTGTACTTATTTTAATCTTATTGTAGTTCATCTATTGGGGCAAAGAATTCAGTGACATCGTCTTGGCCACTCCCACCTGGTCACATGGCCGGCAAGCCACTCCCACCCAGTCACATGCCAGCAAGCCACTCCCACCTGGTCACATGGCTGGCAAGCCACTCCCGCCCAGTCACATGGCCGGCAAGCCACTCCCAGAGTAGGTTCCAAAAGTTTTTGAAACCCACCACTGCTCTGAAGGAACTGGATTATCTGGATCCTTTTCATTCTGGCTTTGGAGTTGGGAATGGGTATGGCACTAAGGTCACATTCATTGCACTTGTGGGTAACCCTTGGTGAGAGCAGGATAAAATTAGTGTAATCCTATTAGTGTAAACTTCCTTGGTCTCTCAACAGCCCTCGGTACTATTAATTGTAGTAGTTCTGGTCTGTCAACAAGGGTTTGAACCAAGTGCCATGACTTTACAGTGGTTCTTTTCCATCCTGAAGGGACATTCCAGCCAGTGGAAACTAGTTATAGTGTAGAGTTCCACGGGGCTTGATATTCTGTCCACTTTTATTTCATAAATGAATACAGACAGTATATTGAAGGAAGTCATTACCAGTATATTGATATTAGCATCAACACAGTGCATTTCAAACTTGAATAGGCAAAGCTGAAATGTTGTCTTGGTGCCTGGAAATTGCTAGGGTCTGGATGGGAGGTATAATCTCAAGCTTAATTGTCTCATGATAGTTTTCAGGGTTCCAAGTAATACCCTCCAACACCCCCAAAGAAAACTCTGAGGCTCGAGTTTCCTCAAAGTTCCATTTTATTAGAGATTGGCACATCTGGAAAAAACCTGAATCTGAATGTTTCCAGGTTTTCCCCCACCCAAGTGAAAGTTCAAGTCCCTGCCCAGCACCCACATGTCAATTACATGATCCAATCAGGCACCATCCAACACTGGAGATGCTTCCCAGTCACCTTATCACAGCTGCAGGGCAAGGTGTCCTTGACTCTCTGAGGAAGAATATGGACTATATCTCACCCATACTCCATATAATCCCCCCTCCAATTTTCCCACAGTAAAAATAGTGGCAGGCCTGAAGGCCCAATGCAAAAGTTGGCTTCTAGGTCTGACGAAGTCGTGTCTTTTGGTTTAGTAGAGCATCAGTTCAAAGGATATTCCATATTTGATTCTAGATGGGGATTACATGGCTCTTTCCACAGCTCAGGAGAGTGGCTTTATAGATTCTTTAAATTCTACAAATTCTAGAAGCAAAGGCAGCACCAAAATAAGTATTTAAAGCTTTATTCTGAGGTAGCATAAGAAAAGAACAAAGATTGTGCAGTATGAATCTGCAATAGAATGATATATAGGAATGCTGAAGAATATAACATAACCTAAGACAGAAGTCAAAGAATATTATATGAAACATTAATTTAAAATATTCAAAAACATATGAAGACAAAGAAATAGATTGTAATCCGTCCCCTCCCGAATGATGAATGTTGTGTTCTATTTTTAATTATGTATTGTTTTATGTCTTACTGTTTGTATTCCCCTCCCCATGAATTGTAAGCCGCCCTGAGTCCCCCCAGGGAAAAGGGTGGCCTATAAATAAACTTTAAAAAAAATACCCTTCTACCAGTCAGTAAACCCCAAAAGGGTAATAGATAGTAATTGGGCCTCTTCAAAGTCATGAAACATGCAGCATGCCCATCTTGGTTATGTCTGCATTGAAGTTTCATTTGATGGAAGTTTCTGAGTAGCTTGTATGGGCGCTGAACCATAATTAAGCATATCTGATTTTTCAGTGGTCTCATCTTACTGGAATTTACCAAGGGCAAGGATAATCTTATCTTAGAATGCTTGGCCTTGCTGCCAGGAATCAGACCTTCAAGGTTGAGAAGTCCTGCCAAGAATGAAACCATCAAGGTTAAGGAGTTCTTGTTTATACCAGATGGCAATGAGAATGTCTCAAAATTAAGGAGTATCTGTTTGTCGAGGTTAATTGGTTTGAAGATGAGACAAAAGTTCCTACTCAACACAGGTGTCTTACCAAGAATAAGGCAAAATAAAGTATACCCCAAATATGATTAGTGACTAAAATAAACATTTACTTAATTCTTATACTATAGTACTAAAATTATAAATCCATATAGAGTTGAATATAGTACTGCATAAGGAAAAGGAAAAGAAGAACCCTTTTAGGCCCTGTAATGGGATGTGTAGATGCTTTGCGGAATGAAGGGAAGTGATACTGCCTAGGAACCAGTCATACAACTGAAGGAGGAAGGATTAATGTTAGAGAAATAAATTTAGGATGGGGCCACCCTAATTCATCTGATAGTGAAAAGTGGCAGCAGGAAGTTAGGATCCTGAGATTCATAAAATTGATTTCAGCCCTCCCAAATAAATCCGATAGGAAACACGACTAGAGGAGCTAATTCTTAATGTAAGGCTACATTTATAGAATTTTGCAAGTTTGAAAGTTCAAACTTCCACTTTTAATTCATCTAATTCAAGGCTGTCAATTCAGCTTGGAAACAGTGAAAGACGCCCATGGTGAGTGGTAAATTTTTTTTACTACCGTTCTGTGGGCCTGGCTTGGTGCCGGGTGTGACTTGGTGGGCGTGCAGGCCTGTGATGGCTTGAGTGCTCTGCCAGCGAAGTTCCTGTGGTCCATTTTCGCTGGTTGCAGGAGATCAGCAAAGCCACCACGGCAGGGGTGAAATCCAGCAGGTTCTGGAGAACCGGTAGCAGAAATTTTGAGTAGTTCGAAGAACTGGCAAATGCCCCCACTGGCTGGCCCCAGAGTAGAGTGGGAATGGAGATTTTGCAGTATCCTTCCCCTGCCACGCCCACCAAGTCACACCACGGCCACCAAGCCAGGCCCACAGAACCGGTAGTAAAAAAAAAATGAATTTTACCACTGCACCATGGGGCAGTCTTTCACTGTTTCCAAGGCAGCCCATGGGCCAGGTCTAAGCAACCTGCAGGCTGGATCCAGGCCCCATGCCTTGAATTTGACAGCCCTGATCCAATCAATTAGGAAAGGCCCATCCTAAGATTCTTTCTCAGACCATTAAGCCCAATTGACTGAATGATCTGACAAAATCCTACAAGAGGTGGACATCCATACTTATCCAAAACCTCAAGAATTAGCCAGGTTTTTAAGATTTCTTACCCATTATCATGGTTGGAGTTACGCGAGTCTCAGGAGGATGCTATTTCATAGGGGCAGATGGTACAACAAATTGCATTAGTTAAAAAGACCATTTTATAATAAATACCATCCAAGGTTCAAGGTTCAAGGTTCAAGGTTTATTACACTTGTATACCGTCCTATTCCCGGAGGGACTCAGGGTGGCTAACAAACCAAAAGGGAAGGGAATAATACAGAAAAAAAGCAAAAGGCAAGCAAACAAAATATGGGAACAATTTAAAAACAGTCAACAGCCACACAGTTCGAGTGGGGATGGGAACTCATCAGCCCCAGGCCTGTCGGAACAGCCAGGTCTTGACGGCTTTGCGGAAAGCCTGAAGGGTGGTGAGGGTCCAGATCTCCATGGGGAGATTGTTCCAGAGGGCCGGAGCAGCCACAGAGAAGGCCCTCCTCCGGGTGGTCGACAATTGGCATTGGCCAGCAGATGGAATTCGGAGGAGGCCTAATCTGTGGGATCTAATAGGTCTTTGGGAGGTAATTGGCAGAAGGCGGTCTCTCAAGTACCCAGGTCCAATACCATGTAGGGCTTTATAAGTGCTGACTAGCACCTTGAAGCGTATTCAGAGACCGATAGGCGGCCAGTGCAGCTCGCGGAGGATAGGTGTAATGTGGGTGTACCAAGGTGCACCCACAATTGCTCGCGCGGCTGCATTCTGGACAAGCTGAAGTCTCCGAATGCTCTTCAAGGGCTGCCCCATGTAGAGCGCAAACTTCACATAACTTCAGCAGAAATACAAGATTCTGCCAATTATTTTGTTTTTACTTTAAACAGTAGAAAGCATCCCAGTTATTAACAAGATCTTTAACGTATTCTTAACAACTGATCATATAATTAGATGACAATTAAGCTGAATCTGTCTGCTTTCTGGGTGGTCTCTCTGTGACCTTGTCAGATAAAAAATATAAATAAATAGTTTAATCTTCCTTTAACCTTCCGGGACTTATTTCAAAGATGCAAGATAGAAGTCATCTTTCATATAGAATGGGCAGTGAAATAACACATGAATCATCAACTCCATTTAAGCAGCTTGAGGAAGACATATTAATTCATATATATATATATATATATATATATATATATATATATATATATATATATATATATATATATATATATATATATATATATATATATATATATATATATATATATATATATATATATATATATATATATATATATATATATATTTCTCCATTCCCCAAAAGCATTAAAGTCATTACACCATGCCAAGAGAAAAGCTTTTTATGGGATCCAGAAGGTCCTATTATATAAATAATTAGCTGATGTAAATCTCTCTTGTCAATTCCCATCTGAGAAGGGAAGGAAATACTCCTGCCTTTTTTGGAGGACTATATTTAGCACAGAGCCTGGCCTTTGCTTTAATCTTCCTGAGACTCAGGGTGATTGGTTAGAGAACCCATACGATTAGATCATTAAAGAAACCACATCAAGAAAATAATTTTTATCCTTCTTTCAGGAAGAGGCAAAGCTTATTTCAAAACCAGACAGGTTTCCCAAATAGCTAGCAGGAATGAGCTTAAATAGTAACTGAGGTGGCAAATTCACACCCAGGGCCATAGGGAAGAAGAAGTCCCATAATCCAGTGGTCTCCAACCTTGGCAACTTTAAGACCTGTGGACCTCAACTCCCAGAGTTCCTCAGCCAGCAAAGCTGGCTGAGGAACTCTGGGAGTTGAAGTCCACAAGTCTTAAAGTTGCCAAGGTTGGAGACCACTGCCATAATCCATGTGAAAAGCTCCCTTTAGTATTAAGGAAGAAAAGAACAGAGTGACAAGTTAAGCAACCTACTTCTGACCTTCTCCGAAGCAAAATCAATATAATTGGAAACAACCTAGTGAAGGACGCTAGTTCCAGTTAGTGCAAGGCTTCCAATAGTTTAGCGAAATACTGTTTCAGAAACGGAAAGGAAGGGGAAAGAGTTTGGAAAGGAGGGATACACTAAGAAAAGTTCTATATGGGTGAAGGTGATGCAGTCTTTAGAAAGAGAATGTGAAGTGCAATAAACAAACAACAATATATGAATCTGTGTCAAGATGTGGTAGGAGCAAGGAGAATTTGAAAGGTCAGAAAGGTATAGAGAGATGTTGGGTTGGTGTTGGCATGCTCTTTTTCATGCTTCAATCCACAACCTTTAAAGCCCTTCATGGCTTAGGACCAGCATGAAGACCGCCTACTGCCACACTCCTCCCTTTTAAAGATTGGGTGAAAGGAACGCAGGAGCCATGGATCATGAGAGTAATGATGTTTATTAGTACCAGATGACAAGATGACAAGCGATTCAGAAATCTGTTACAACTGTCCGGTATTTATACCCTCAGGTCACCAACTGTCATTAGAACCTCCAATCACAGGCTGTGCTTCGCCTGACCAATTAGAACGCAGCACAGGCTGTTGCTGGGCTATAACACTCCCAACGGCCGGTAAGATCCCACAGGGTGGGCCTCCTCCAGATGCCGTCAGCCAGACAATGTCGGCTGGCGGCTCCCCGGAGGAGAGCCTTCTCTGTGACTGCCCCAACCCTTTGGAACAAACTACCCCCAGAAATCCGGACCTCATCCACTCTCATGGCCTTCAGAAAAGCTGTCAAGACCTGGCTTTTCCGGCAGGCCTGGGGCTGTTGACCTCATTGTTGAGGCCCAGCCCCGACTGAAATGAATGTATCTGTGTTGTTTTTAACTTGTCTATTTTATTTTTTATTTTATTTTCTTTCCCTTTCTGTAAGCCGCCCGGAGTCCTCCGGGATTTGGCAGCCTATAAATAAAATTAAACTTGAAACTTGAACTTGAATTTTGGAATTCATATTAAGACATTTTAATTGAAAGGTCCCAGTGCTTTAATTTTATAGTATCATGTTAGCGTTTAGTGGTTTATTTATGTACATTTATGACCATTGCTTGTCCCAAGGTCATCTGATCACTTTTTGCAACCTTTTCGCAAGCGACATCAATGGAGAAGCCAAGTTTGCTTAACAAACAGGTTATTAACTTATCAACTGCAGTGATTCCCTTAACAACTGTGCCAAGAAAGGTTGTAAAATGGGACAAAACTCACTTAACCACAGAAATTTGGGGCTCAATTATGGTCGTAAGCTGAAGACGACCTGTAGTTTGATTTGAGCAAATCCTCCTTAATATAATGTGCAAAACAAATAAATCAGAATTGTGTTATTTCTCAGTTCACCACAAAGGGTCTTGCGGCCTTTAAAGATGAACTTAGTACATAATATAAATGTATTGTAAGTTTATATGGTAAAAAATGCACCTGATGTGTTTGAGTATTACATTAAGTATCTGAGAGTTACCACTCTATTTCCACAAATAGCTGAGACCTTTCTTCAGTATTATCTTCAGTATTATCGACCTATTAGATCGCACAGATTAGGCCTCCTCCGAGTTCCATCCGCCAGTCAGTGCCGACTGGCGACTACGCGAAGGAGAGCCTTCTCAGTAGCAGCTCCGACCCTTTGGAACGATCTCCCCGTGGAGATTCGCACCCTCACCACCGTCCAGACCTTCCGCACAGCCCTTAAGATCTGGCTATCCCGTCAGGCCTGGGGATAAGATTCTAATTCACCCCCACCCGAATGTTGAATGAAAGTTGTGTTTTATTGCTTTATTTTTTTCTCATTCACGTATTGTCTTATGTTTTGTCTTGCACTCCCCCTCCCATGAATTGTAAGCCGCCCTGAGTCCCCTCAGGGAAAAGGGCGGCCTATAAATCACAAATAAAATCTAAATCTAAAAAATCTAAATCTATCTACCGTGGGTGGCTGACAAATCATCTTCAACCACATCTCTTCATCACAGATACATGCTCCACTAGTGATTCCCAAACTTGGCAGCTTTAAGACTTGTGGACTTCAACTCCCAGAATTCTCCAGCCAGCAGAGCTGGCTGGAGAATTCTGGGAGTTGAAGTCCACAAGTCTTAAAGCTGCCAAGTTTGGGAACCACTGTGCTACACCATATCATTCTGTTAGGTGAATTCTGATAGTCCTCCAGTACATATCAATGCCTCTTGGTGGCTAGTTATTAAGCAATTTGATTTGATTTGTGTGAGCATGCAGGCATGTTGGTGCTACTTTCAATATTTGTCTTCAAAGTTTCATCCAGAAGAACTTCTTGGTATATATCGTAGCCCATATTTATATTAAAAATGAAAGTCAGATTTTTTTTTAAAAAAAATAATCACTCAGACAAATATTAGGAACAACCACCAAACTGTAGACCTACAGCTGTGTACACTGTGACCTTAGATTAAAAGTAAATGATTATTTTATATACCAAAGCAAATTACTGTGGTGACCAGACCTGTCTGGTATCTAAACCAATAAAGAAGAGGGAATAGCCACAAAGTTCAGCTCTGATCCAGCTTAATCCCTTCAGGGAATAATGGAAAACTTGGAACGTAAGCATAGTATAAGCATTTGTATACCAGTGAGATTAATATTTATCCTGCTGCATATAAATGGATTACAAGAATAGAAATATGGCTAAAATCTCAAACTTTATTTTTCCAACAACCACCTCCAGTGTTTGCCTTTCTCAGTTTTTTTTCTTGAAGTTTGCACATGGCACTTTCATTTGCATTTAATGTACTTCAAATTACTTCCTTTTGTTGTGCTAAACATTTCTCTCAGTTGAGCCTAATTTGGTGAGGTCATGCTTTGACCTCTGACCTTTTGGTTTTTAAGTGAAACCATCTGACTACAAACTAGGTGGAACATTCTTTGCTTGTTCATGACACTTGATATTTGTAGTCCTGCAGCTGGATTTTAAAAAGATTCGTTTGCCAAGTTAACACTTATCTAGAAAAACCGAGTTAATGAAGTCTCACCAGAGGCACTTGAATATCAAGAACAGATATGAAGCCACTTCAATTCATTTTCAATCTAGATACAGATGTTGTATATAACCATGTGCATATCCTGCCCTTCCTGATGTTGATTAAAACATATGGGTTAGTACACATATTACAGGTGTGTTCTATTGGAGACATGATGTATGTCAGGGAATCTATGCTGGTAAAGCACCTGCACTCATCACAAATCTTTCCCTTCTCCTAAAGGATAGGACACATATAAAAAGGCTGAGTCAGCACTTGGGTGATGGTTACCTAAATTGTTATTTGTAAATGTGTTTTTATTTTCCATTTTCATTTTCGTACAGTCACATATATACTGTGCAGAACCGGGGCCTTATAACTTTAAACAACACAGCCATTCCTCTTGTCAATAATACCCCCCAAAATAGAAACCCGATGTACCTCTTCGACCCTCCATACACCCTTTCTTTCGCCCCCCCTCCAACTTTCCATCTTCCCTCCATTATTCCCCTCTACCCTACTTCCCCTCCCCCTCTACCACACCTCTGTCCCGATACACTCCCTCCCTTCCTTCTCACCCTCCCTCCAATCCTCTCTCCCACCTTCTCTACCCCTCTTTCTTCTATCCCTCTACTCCTCCCTTCGGTGTATTTCTACTATCTATTAATATATTCAGCTTGTCCTATTTTTACACTGGAATTAAAGAGCAACAGTATACAAGTGCAATCATGTTACTTTAAAAGGTTACCTAAATTGTTGTACACATCAAAGGCTGTAGCAATTTCAGTATTGTTTGGCTTTTATTTTATTTAAAAAAGTGCATATATTTTACAGCACATTTAAATGTTTTCACAGTGTACTGATTGAAAGCATTCCATTTAACATGTATAGACATTCCTATACTTCAAAAACTACAGTATTTCAATTAAAGCTGAGTCCCAAAACTGTGCCATTAATCAGCTGAGAATGGCGTTGGAGGGACAAGTATTAGCAAAGGAGAGTTGAGAGACCATCCAAATTGTGTCAGCGGAGACTTGAAAGGGGGGGAAAGCAGCATAGAATAGAAGGCACCATTTCTAACTGGGAAGAATCTGAAATCCCTATCAGAAGCCTGATGGAAAGTAATAAGTGTTGGGGGATAAGAAAATTCACACATTTTGGAGAGAGAGAGAGGTTTCTTCAGGATGAGGATGAGTCCAAGAACTTGGAAGAATATTTCATTTCATTTCATTTCATTTTAATTTATTTGTATGCCACCCTTTTCCCTGAAGGGACTCAGGGCGGCTCACAACTCAAAAGGGAGGGGAATACAAACAGAATAACAAAACATAAAAACCATACATAGTTAAAAGCACAACAATCATACCATTCGAGTGGGGCAGCAAATCTTTAGCCCCAGGCCTGTCGGAACAGCCAGGTTTTAAGGGTTTTGCGGAAGGCCTGGAGGGTGGTGAGGGTACGAATCTCCACGGGGAGTTCGTTCCAGAGGGTCGGAGCAGCCACAGAGAAGGCCCTCCTCCGGGTAGTCGCCAGTCGACACTGGCCGGCGGATGGAATTCGGAGGAGGCCTAGTCTGTGGGATCTAATTGGTCTAGTGGAGGTAATTGGCAGTAGGCGGTCTCTCAAAGAATAAACCTTTGGTCCCGGTGATTGACTCAGATTGGAACCTAGATAAGAAAGTCTTGCTACAAAGATGCTTTTTCAGGAAGCAAATGGACTTTCTGGTTTGTTCTTTGTTCTGACAAAGTAGCAGAGTAGGACTAGTAGGAAGCAATAGTTCTTAGGTAGGGAAGAAATCCCAGTGACCTGCATCAGAACTCCCGTAAAAAACGAAATTAACTTTCAATTAACTTTCCAGCCTGAGAAACTGGGACAATTGTGGAGAGTCACAGCCATCCCACATCTGTGGCTGCTCCACTCACTCTCATTGCCACTGATTCCAACCCACCTTTGCCTCTGCATTGACGCCTCATGCCAGTCCTGATGCCTCACCAATCCCACTATCAATTCCAGCAGATCTGGCCCCGAGACCACAAAAATGCCCAAATCTGGTTTAAGATTATCGACTGGGGTGCAAAATAAGCATTCAGGATAAATAATTTTTCTTGGAGATGGGATTTTGTGAAAAATTATCTCATTTTCATTTTTTTCATTTTATTGATATTTATAGGCCGCCCTTTTCCCTAAGGGGACTCAGGGCGGCTTACATTTCATAGGAGGGGAGTGTAAGACAGGACACAAAAGAAATGTGAATAAAGGAAAATAACCAATAAAACACAACATTCATTCGACATTCGGGCGGGGCGAGATTAGGATCTTATCCCCAGGCCTGACGGGATAGCCAGATCTTGAGGGCTGTGCGGAAGGTCTGGACGGTGGTGAGGGTGCGAATCTCCACGGGGAGATCGTTCCAAAGCGTCGGAGCTGCAACCGAGAAGGCTCTCCTCTGCGTAGTCGCCAGTCGGCACTGACTGGCGGATGGAATTCGAAGGAGGCCTACTCTATGCGATCTGATGGGACGAAGGGAGGTAATTGGCAGAAGGCGGTCTCTCAAATAGTCTAAAGTATCGGGGAAGAGAATCTGATTTATCCCTTACTACATTCACAACCAAGACTCTCTCCTTTTTTTTCCCAAGCCTACTTTTAGTCTATGTGCCCAAGCAAGTCAACACCACAGACTATATGGAGACTTCATTATTATTATTTTTCTTATATCCCAAATTGTTCAACATGAATAAGGAATTTAAGTTACAGTAAGGCAGATTCCAAATGGCATTGAAAAAAAATCTCCTTACACTTCATTGGTGGAATCAGTTGCTCAAAGAGAGTTAGTGGACATTGTAAATTTTACAGAGTTTATTTTAGTGTTCTTTTTTCTGCTTAATATTCCTTTTTGTGCTCAGGCTATATATTTTATTTTAAAAAAACTTTACCTGCTGTTTTCAAATCACGATAATCAAAGAGGTTCAGCTTCTTATGAGAATATAAATCAAACCTTAATCCTAAAGTCTTCCAAGTGTGTTTTCCTTGGTGCTCCAACAGAAAAATATATTCACTAAAATTAGAAGCAAGCCCTTGCCAAATTATCAAAGAAGTCAAATAGCATTTCTTAAATATTCTGGTTGTTTATAAAATCAGTAAGGCTGCTAATTGACTGATATACTAAATATTTATCTGATATTTTTCTGAAATTGTATTCTAATATCAATTTCATCAAGACATAGTCTTGGTGAATTCCTTAAAAGGACCACAAGTTTAACCAAATCAACATAAAATTGCAGTATTTGTTTTTAGACAAATTATATTATATACCTAATTATACACAATATTAGATAAGTCTATTGAAAGAAAGTCACATTCACAGAAAACCTTCTCATTTTCAAGGATACAAAAGTAAAGCTAAGTTGTTTTTTTCTATTGGTGTATTTTTTTTGAAGCCCTTACAATATTTTCCTATATAATTTTAAGAAGAGACACCTGTCCCAGTTAGCAGAAACAAAATGATCTGACTTCAGTTATACTTCAATACAAGTGGGTGGTGCTGTCATTGATGGCCACTGTTGTATAATTATTGAAAGCTAGAAACGTTTTAGTACTTTAAGATTATTTGTGAAATTCAGCTTGTGCAGCTGAATAAAAAACAGTACATTTTTTTTTCTATCTAATGGTTTTGAATCTCCAAATTTTCTTTGACTGAAATATGTCTTTGGCAATTGCTTTGTTTAGCAGCAGCAAAAATGTAAATAAACACCATTAAAATTGAAATGATCCACAATTATATATGTGTTTAGTTTCTAATAGGAAGGCCGAGATCAGCCTTCTCTCAGGCTGGCATCCTCTTGATAAGCTGTACTCTAACTCCCATTGTGCCAACTGGAATGATGGAAACGATTATCCATGCAAATGTGAAAGATGCCAAGTTGGATGAAGGCTGTAGTAGATTTTTTTATCAGTACCCCACTCTCTGATGGCTCAGCTATTTAAATAAATGATGCCAAAGCATTATTGCAGAATGAGCGACTAGTGAGAAATAGGTTGTCCAATAAATACATAGTCATTAAACTATAAACGTCCCAGTCAGAATGACCGTGTGTAAATAGTTTGTCTTCATCATAACTGCTTTCAGCTAGACAGTTAGTTGCATGTATTTGCTTTGGCCACCATTAACAGTGATGCTACTAGAAACTAGCAAGGAGAAAATAAGTAGATTTTTAGAATGAAATTTTACATTCCACTGCATGGTAGCAGCTGTCACAAAAAGTAATTTCAAGTAGTTTCCATATGGTACAAGTTCATATATACAGCTCCTAAGGCAAGTATTTCTCTCTCTCTCTCTCTCTCTCTCTCTCTCTCTCTCTCTCTCTCTCTCTCTCTCTCTCTCTCTCTCTCTCTCTCTCTCTCTCTCTCTCTCTCTCTCTCTCTCTCTCTCTGTGTGTGTGTGTGTAAATATTTCTCTGCATCCATTTAACATAAGCATGTTGCATACTATTTTCCCTCAAAGGAAATTATACAAAGGAAACGCCAACTATTGAATTGGCGTCTAATAAAATAAGTTCCCCTAGGAGGGTCCATCTGGACAGTGCTAATTTGAAATATCAGGTGAGCTGTTTTAGCACCTCTGTCCCTGCAGTCCAGATGTTTGGACTTCTGCCATCTTCATAGCCCACCTCCTTTTACAAATAGCTCACAGAGCTATTTTTATAATATTTGAGAATTCAACAGGGAGGGGAAAATAATCTCTTAGAAACAGTCAGATTTGGTCATATCCCAATTGTGGCAGTCCCTTCCTTGATCTCTCAAGGACTGAGCTAGGCAGAAAAATGCATGTTTCTAGGAGATATATCTATATATCCCCTTACTTCTGGAGAGTGACCGGTTGGGAAAAGCTTGAGTTAGCAAGAACATTTTGCTTGATCAATTAAAGTGAAATATTTAATTCTTATAAGTGTTGATTAAAAGAATCAATCATTTGTACAGAGAGATAGCTGATGGAATTTTAGATGTACCAAAGAAAGAAATCCGGGTGAAAAGATATTTCTTTTGATCAGTCATATGGAAAGAATTTAGCCAGAGAAAACTAGTTATCTAAGCTTGATTCTTGGCTCCCCCCCCCCCAGGTTTAAAACCTCAAAATTATCAGGAACATGATTCTCCTCTAAGAGTGAGTTTGCTTTTTGGCAGTTGTGACACACTCATTATTCCCCCATATGTTTTTTTTTTTTAAGGAACCACACCCAGGATAATTTTTTATAGAATAAAACTATGTTTAATAGACAAAATTCCAATGTGAAGCATGAATAAGCAAGACTAAACTAAAGCTAATATACTAGGCTATAACTTTCTACACGCAGCGGCTCAATGGCTAAGTTCAAGATTCAAGATTCAAGATTTAAGATTTAATTTATTTGTATGCCGCCCTTCTCCGGGAGGGACTCAGGGCGGCGAACAACTCCAAAGGGGAAAGGGGATACAAACACAATACACGTAATTAAAATACACAAGAGTCATACAGCCATACAAGTCGAGAAGGGAGGGGAACTCATCAACCCCAGGCCTGCTGGCACAGCCAGGTTTTGACAGCTTTCCAGAAGGCCTGGAGAGGGGTGAGGGTCCGAATCTCCGCGGGGAGTTCATTCCAAAGTTTGGCTGTTCTAATCCCTAGCGCTGCATAAATGGAGTGAGCTCCCAGCTTCTGCCAACCTAGCAGTTCGAAAGCATGTAAAAAATGCAAGTAGAAAAATAGGAACCACTTTGGTGGGAAGGTAACAGTGCTCCGTGCACATGACCACGGAGACATCTTCAGACAGCGCTAGCTCTGCGGCTTTGAAACAGAGATAAGCACCTCCCCTTTGAGTTGGGAACAACTAGCACATATGTGCGAAGGGAACCTCTACCTTTACCTTTTAACTTTCTACAAAATCTATTTAAGGTGACTAGTTTTGAAAGATGACCTGTTTGTCTTTTTAAAAAAAATATCATTATTTTGATCCAGGCATTCTGCAACCAGAGAAGACAAACCAATAAAACAGAAGCCCAAGAAAACATAGAGAATAGAAGAGTAAAAAAAAGATGGCCTAGGAAAGTGGAACAAATGGCCTATTAATGACTATGAACATTATATTCCACCTACTGTATATCTTTGTTTTTTCCATTATTAGTATAAAAAATTAACCTAATTAATATAAAATAGAAGGAGACATATCAGCACCTGCAATGAGGGTGCTAAAATGTTGATGGAGGCATGGTGGCATCACCCTACCAATACTACCCTTAAATACTTTCAGCAAAGCATTCAACGACAGTGCATAAATCAAAGCATTTGTTCGACAGCATCATCACACAGATTTTGTTCTTTGCCCTCCTATAGACACAGAAGAGGAATCAATGCCTTCTGTGGCAAGACAAATCCCCAAATAATAGTAATTTAGATGGAGACTTTATGAAGGTTAAGAAATGAAGATTAAGAACTGTAAGTAGAAGCATCTGCAGAATCAGGCAATTGTGTCAAAATGGGGCCCTTTTTAAACATGCACACAATGTCACGATGCACGTATGACAGGGGTGGGTTTCTCGCTCCGTTCCAACCAGTTCGGTACACACATGCATACTAGTGTTTGTGCGATGCTCCAGCTGCTCCTGGAGGATCGTGCAGGTGCTGTATGCGTCCTGCGCATGCGTGGAAGCGCAGAACTCATCAAAACCCGGTAAGGAGCACGGGCGCGCGGGTGGGCCCTTCACCGTTCCCGGAAGTTACTTACTTCCAGGTTCGCCGACCAACCGGTTCGCAGGGACCGCCGCGAACCGGTTGAAACCCACCCCTGACGTATGAAAAGTTAAGCACTTTTACAATATGATGCTGGTTTCATTATTTTTTTTCCTTCTTCCCCTCATCCAAAGATGCCTCTGGTTTAAACAATTTATATATTTCCTATATTCTAAACTACAAAAAGTTATTGTAGTTTGAGTTCTTGTGAGAGATGTATCACTTCTTGAAACGCACTTGAGACATTGTTCAAAGACCTTAGTCTGAAAAATGTTGTACATCCTTATGCACAAGACATTTCCATTTAATTTGTAAAAAAAATTAAGCAAGAATAAGACATTAACAAACATAAAATATTTACAGGTAGAAAAATCTGAATGTATCATGTTGATTACTTAATCATCCTAAGCACATACTGGGTGACAATGTTCTAATTGGACAGGCATCTCCATACAATCTTTTCCTGAGTTACAAGCTCATAAGAAATGTAGGATTCTCTCCAGCAGCCTACAGCCAGATCAGCAGGAATTACCACCAGACAAATATCAAGCAGAAAACAACACCCTAACCAAGGAACTACAAGGAAAAAACTACAGCCCCACCAACATTGGCAGAGGACGTTTCTGTAAATAAACAGAGAGCAAATTCCCGTATTCACCAGTACTGATGATGTTGGTTAAGAAAACATCTGCAAGTAAATAACCAAGTTCAGAGAGTACCATGGATTCAAGGCAAACAAGGCAAAAGCAACACAAAAGAGGAAGCTGTTGGGAAAAGGCTAGCTTTGTTGTTTAGCCCAAATCAGAAGTTGTGGACCAAGTTTCATTTTGCAGGACATTCCATTTTGTCAGTGCTTCACAGAAAAGTCCTGTCAGGTCACTAATGTCAATTCTGCATATTTCAGGCAGTGAGATTAGGCAGAATTAGAAGCTCCAGAAGGCAAATTTCCTTTTAAAATGTCTTATTTTTGTTGTTGTTTATTCTCACTTCATACATACATACATACATACATACATACATACATACATACATACGGAGGGAGGGAGGGAGGGAGGGAGGGAGGGAGGGAGGGAGGGAGGGAGGGAGGGAGGGAGGGAGAGAGAGAGAGAGAGAGAGAGAGAGAGAGAGAGAGAGAGAGAGAGAGAGAGAGAGAGAGAGAGAGAGAGAGATGGTGTAACAACCCCTGGTATGCCCAAATATGGGAGGAAGCATTAGGCAGTTGTATTAGCCACTAGGCCACAGCTGAGCCAGGGAAATAGGTATGTATTGTGTCACAACCCCTGGTATGCCCAAATATGGGAGAAAGCATACTGCTTCCTTTCTCTGTCTATGGGCTCATCACAAGAGACCATCCAGACAGAAAGCCATTAGTTTTACTGTTGCCTTTGTTACAAACAGCTACAAACAGGCAACAGCTGATAGCGTGAAATAAATCTATTTAAATAGCTTGAAATCGATATATATTAGTCTCCCTTTATTTATTTATCAGCACAAATGCAACACAAATGTAACAAAGGCAACATATATATATATATATATATATATATATATATATATATATATATATATATATATATATATATATATATGTGTGTGTGTGTGTGTGTATGTATGTATGTATGTATGTATGTATGTATGTATCTATCTATCTATCTATCTATCTATCTATCTATCTATCTATCTATCTATGTGTATGTATATGCATACACACACACATATACATATACATATACATATACATATACATATACATATACATATACATATACATATACATATACATATACATATACATATACATATACATATACATATACATATACATATATATATATATATATATATATATATATATATATACTGAAAACACCAGGCTGAAGATGGCAAATGACACCTTGCCGAAATCTCAATCTTACATGGGAAAAGATCTGAATACAATAAGACCAGCGTGTGTGTATCTGTGTGTCTGTGTGTGTATCTTAAATTCACATATATATATATATATATATATATATATATATATATATATATATATATATATATATATATATATATATATATATATATATATATATATATATATATGCTGAATTTAAGATTTTTCAGTATATTAGCAAATAAAGTGGATAGCTTATGTTTGTTTCCAAAATAGAGAAACCCTACAAATGTTGAACACTGTACAATCTCTATTTTTTCAGGATTTTATTGATTGATTGATTTAGTAAAATCTCTCTTGAGGAACGGGCCAATATCAAGAGAACCAGCCGCAAATACAAATTGTATTGATTTATCTTTTGGAATGAAAACCCAACTGTAACTAATTACAGTATGCTTTGCCTTAAAATGGATTTTGAGACATGTTTTTGATGAATGGATCACACAAACTTTCATGACTGCAGATTTCTTTCATATATTTCTGAGAAAAATTGTGAAACATTGTGTGTTAATAAATCTCATACACAAATGCAACTTCAATCCCTTCTAAAATTTCTTAAAGAAAAAGGCAGCGTTTAGGAAACTGCTAGAACTATTATGCGTGTGAGTGTCTTTAAATTAAGCTGCTTTAAAATATTTATTAAACTTATTAAATGCACAGTAGTCTCTATCATTTTATTGTAAAATAACATTAAAACCAATAATATTAAAAACTTCTAAAACAAAGTATTAAAATTAAGATCAAGAATCCTGCTTAAAAGGACTATATTAGGATGATTTATTTATTGGATTGATTGACTTAAGGCACAACCCAACCCTGTACTGACTCTGAGAAGCTTGCAAAATAGTTTGCTCAAAAGAAAAGGTGGATTTCCACATTTATTTATAACAGCTGAGTGCAAATCCCTGAGGATTTCTATGATGGGAAATAATATAAAAACAGCCATTCTCTCAAGTAGTGTGGATCCAAGTCATGGAAGACTTCAGAGTTAATAAACATATTTCATAGTTCACCTGAACACAAATTGGCGGCCAGTACAATGGCTTTTCCTCCCTCCCATTTAATCTTGTTTGTTCTTGGAAATGAGTTGGACAAGAACCTTTTTTTATAAGGCTTTTCAAAGTAATTTGCCATTGCTTTCTTCCTAGGACTGAGTATAAGTGAATGATGTAAGGTCACCGAGGTTAAGCAGAACTAGAATTTGTGGTCTTCGGTTTACAGCCTGATATCTTAACTACTACACCAAACTGGCTCCTGGAATGGTTTTAGAATGGGTATAATTCGATTTGAGTTCCTTTTGACTGGAGGGTTCTGTGCTGATTATGAAGGGTTTTTTTTAAAAGCCTTATGTAGAAAGTATTATAGCATCAAGACTAGAGGTTGTGCGTAGTGGCATCAAGTTATAAAATCATTTTATCCCAGGATAGGATACAATGGCAGAACAACTATAGCTAATTACTAGAACTCCTAAGTGTTGCTTCAAACTGAGAAATCAGAAATTGAGATCTAGGATCATTCCCAAAATGCATATTTAATCCTTTGAAGACAGTAGGAATCCATTAAGAGCAAAGCAGTGCAAAATTTTTTGAAACCCACCACTGCATCCATCCATCCATCCATCCATCCCTCAATGCATTTGGTATACTTATCAGTTAATAATTAGTATAAATAGGAAGGCTATCAGCAAGAAGAGAACTGTCTTCTTTTCTACCGCATAACCTGTTCGATAGTGTTTAGAGCTGGACTATACCTCATCACTTTCACTCTCCAGCACACACGACAAACAGTCAGAGTTTCAGAGACTCTACAAAATCCCTATCATGAAATCAAATATATCTTCTACATCAAGCGCTAACAAATTACCGGTCTGCTATTTCAATCTTGTGGAAATAACACCATTAAGGAATACAAATGGGATTCACTACTTTGATATGTTTTCTTTATGAGTAAAATGGATCATCATCCATACAGGATTGTGTGAGAAATTTATTAGATTCATGCAGGCAAGTTGCAGCATGTGATTAGCGTTTGAAGAGTGGTGCAGCTACATAAGAGAAAGAAGGATTTGCTATGTATACCCTTTCTTTGTTTTCATTGCTTAATGTGTGTTGTGCTGGAAACATTATTTTTATGTGTTTCTATGCTAGCGCTGTCTTTAATATTAATAATCACTGTTCTCCACCACGGAACCTGACAGACAATTTGATCATACCAAGGAGGATACACCAAGTGGATGAATAAATTTAAGTTTCTATGGGTATAGCGAATCTCTTTTGTTTCTCTTGTTATTTCAAACACTGTGCAGAAGCTATTTTATTTCAGTAAGGACTCCTGGCTCCTCGTTCTCCACTCATTTCAAGAATAGGCACAGTAAAATGCAATAACCTGATATTTTTCAAATATTTTGGACTTTTACCCAACACAACTTGATCACCCAGATCAAAGAACATAAGAAGAAACTTCCTCGGTCAGGTAATTGACTCATCTAATCTATCAACCTCTTTCTAGCAACATAACACAGTCTGACCTGCATTGAAGATTGATATTTGATCACATTCTAAACAACTCTAGTAGCCACTGAGAGCACGAATTTTTCCAGGCTGTTTTTTTAAAAAAAAGTACATTGTCATCACCATATTTAACAGTGAGAAATTCCCCATACACTATATATTCTAAAAATCCATTTGGTAGTACTAAATCTCCCCACAATTGGTTCCACTAAAGACCTCTATTCATATACTGTGACAGAAAGAACACAAAAAAGTTCTTTCCAGTTTTTCCATATTGTGCATGATTTTACGTGACCGACAAATGCATGCACGACAAAAGCACGCCGACAAAAGCACGGCGCTAAAACCGCGACGCCATCAATGTGGCATCAACGCGGCGACAACAGCACGCCGACAGAAGCGTGATTTAAGTTAAGGTAAGGGTTAGGGTTAGGGTTAGGGTTAGGGTTAGGGTTAGGGTTAGGGTTAGGGTTAGGGTTAGGGTTAGGGTTAGGGTTAGGGTTGGGGTTAGGGTTAGGTTTAGGGTTAGGGTTAGATTTACAGCACGCTTCTGTCGCTGCGCTGTTGTCGCTGCACTTCAGCGCTCATTCGTCGCCGCGCTTTAGAACTCGTGGTTTTGTCACCGCGGTTTAGTCGGGCGCACTTTTGTCATTCGCCCTTTTGTCGGTGAACCATGATTTTATACATCTCACTTCTGTCTCTTCTTGCATGCTTTAATCCCAAGCCAAATAATTTATAAATAGTTATTTCAGTAAAAACAAAAAATAGAAACAACTCAATGTTCTTATATATTCAGTGTGGATATTCACACAACGTAATGGGTTCAGGAAGTTTATAAGCATGAGCATAATATCAATATCTGTCGTCTACTATAGATCCCTTACAGCTGGAATGAGTATGATATTTCAGAGGTGATAACCACTAGTAACCACTAGTGCTCACCGGAGAAATTTGCAGGATGCAGGGCTTTCATCAAAATGACAAAAAACAGTACCACATTATTGTGTTGCAATAATGGGTCATTCTTAGAAAGAATGAAAGAGCATATTTGTGGATAGATAAAGGGTGATATTAGAAATCAGGGGAAAAAACAGCTGATTTAGCCCATCTAGAAGTAGCACACAGAAAACTAAAAACAAGAAAGTTGATGGGAAAGGGGAAAGGGAGGTAATTCTCTGCCTTGGGTTGATTATTTGCTTGGCATGGTGATAATGGGAACCCTTGCTGCTATTCTTTAAAATAAAAATCAAACACATGGTTTTATATTCTTCCAAGTATAGCTTGAAGTCAATTTCCACATGATTAAAGCTGACAGCTTTCATACCAGTGACCTAGTTATCTTCATATACTTAAGAAAAGTACATTCTCCAAATGGTGGCAGAAGGTCTAAATTAAAGCCAGAAATGGATCTTTCATTCTTTCTAGATCATTTTTCCCTGTTGCTTCTTGACCAGGGAATGTTCTGGTTGTATTGTGATCCTACTTAAAGATCACCCATGAATAAATTGTCTATCTACAAATAGTGCAGTAGAGGCATTTATAAAAGCTTAAAATGATTTAAATAGCTATTATTATTTTTTTGGCTTGGTATAGACAAGGATGATTCTGCCAAGAAACCAGGAATGTTACAACTGAATCCAGCAATATGTTAATGCCCCAGGGCATAGAAGGCAGGATGCCAAGTAGTTCAAATCCATCTAGAAAGACAGTATGGAAAAGATGGAAGAGCATCACAGAACTGATTGTTCTACAGAACAAGATCAACCCATTTGTCCTGATTCCAAGAACTCAGGCATTTCCAAAGCCTTGTTCTATTCCAGTTATTCCTGTTGTTCCTCAAGCTCTAAGATATCTTCCTACAAGATCGTTGCCTTGAGTAGATAGTAAATTTAATAGCTGAAGGATTACTCTGATCCTTACATGGATTAGTGTGAAGTCATCAGTGCAGTCAGGGAACCTGGCATCAGAACCTCAGGTAAGGGACAATCATTTCAACAGCTCCACCATTCAGAATTTCCCATTCCCTCTGAGAGTTTAATGGTAATTCTAAGGAAATGAAGGAAAACATTAATTTATTATTTATCCATCTATCATAATTGTATGCCCTTGCAACCCACTGTCAGCAACCCATGTGTTAAAAAAAAATCTACGATATAAAATGAATCCTTTACAAAAGTGCAAAACACAACATTAAAACAATGGGTGGGGAAAAAGGATGGCAACAACTCAGATCAGGGAAGAATCTCTGAAAAATTCTGTTTTTAGAAGCTTATGTAAAACCAGCAAAGAAAGAGCCAGCCTGATCTTCATAGAGAAGCTGTTCCATAATATCAGTGCTGCAATAGGCAAACAGTGTATCCTTGCCTTCTCTGTTCCCATATTCAAGGCAATTCATGGTACATCCAGGAGCATAGTAACACTGAAATATTCATTGTCCACTAGACTAGATAGATAAATTGCTGATTGTCTAATATTTGTATAAGGATAATCAAGGTCTAATGTCCAAAAATATTGCTACTCAAACCACAAATGGTACAATCCTCTTCCACTAAAAGTGGTGGGAGTTTAATCCTTGACTTCAAATGTAGATTACATATAATGGTATTAGCATGGACTTAATGAAAATGTATGAGAACCTCTAATAGAGAACATTTCAAAGTTACTCTTCACACCATCATTTGTTTAGTTTTCCAACACTTACGGTGCATTCTTATGATGCGGCAAATTAATCTTTTAGTTTTAGCAACTATGACGCTAATTCAAAATCGTATTACTATCCTGTGATGAATGCTGGGTGTCTAAAGTTCATCAAGTTTCTGTGTCTAATTTTTAACTATTGTTCCTAACATGTTCCCGAAATAAAGACTATAACTGTCAAAAGGATTTTGTAAATAAGATCACTAACACATTTTTTTTAATTATCAAAATGAATCCCATGTAGGTGACTAATTTAATTTCAGAAAGGTCTACATGGTATATATTGCAAAAAATTGTATAAGATATATATTTATCCAACAGTGAGGATTATCTGACTTTTAGAAGCTAATCCGCTTGAATGGTAAATTTCAATCCTGCACAAAGACATGTAAGATTTTCAATATTACAAATGTTTTAATATTATCTTTATTAATCCACACAGTTATACACTTTAAAATGCATGTACAAGGATAGGTAATGTTTTCTAATATGATATTTTAACTTTAGAAACTTGGACAATTAATTATTATCATCATAAGTAGCATACTAGGAATTCTTTTTTTTTCTGTTTCCATTGTTTTCTACTTTCCATTCTATTCCAGAAAGCCCTTCATGTCAAGCATTAGTTCCAAAAGCAGAGTACCAAATTGTATAATAACTCATAAAATAAATGAAAGAATGGAAGGACTGATAATTTCATACAATATAGGTTTGTATTCATATGCACATACTCACACAATTGTTGATCATAAGTCTGGGACCCCTGGAATATCATTCTTTTGTGTATTGCATGTCTTTCTATCATACTGGGCGAAGCTACAAAACAATGTTGTGTATCAACCATCTGTTGCATAATCCAGCCAGCCTGATAGCTCAGATTCTCGGAAAGCCAAATACTTTTTTTTAGCATTTCCATAGTGCAGATGATAAGACTCCCGTGATTTTCTCTTCTGCAACATGGAACTAACAAATTAGGAATGGCTGCTCTGCATTTTGCTGATTCAGAACTATTAAAACACACAAACACACACAATGTATTTCATCACAACATGTCACCGCATACTGCAGAAACTACTTTGAGAAAATGTATTGCATTTTATCAGCCTCTGCAAAACTATAGAATGTCATGGCACTCGCATGGCATGTAATCCTATGTAATGCAACACACATTGGGGGATAAATTCCCTTTTCCACTGTGGCTAGAAGTAAATTGTAGATAGAAGCTTATTATAATGAACCACAAAACTGGCAGATCAACCAGACTTCTGTCTGACCAGATTATTATCAAGTGATCTCAACTGCTATATATCAGTATATATATATATCAGTATATATATATATACCTAGTCATTCACTAGGTTTGCAATCTCAATATCTCTCAGCACAATACATTTGAAAGATATTCCTAATAGTGGCTTTAACCAGTACAATTATAAAGAGCTATGGTGGCGTAGTGGTTTGAATGCAGTATTGCAGGCTACTTCTGCTGACTGCTGGCTAACTGCAATCTGGCAGTTCGAATCTCACCAGGTTCAAGGTTGACTCAGGCTTCCATCCTTCCAAGGTTGGTAAAATGAGGACCCAGATTGTTGGGGGCAATAGTCTGACTCTGTAAACTGCTTAGAGAGGGCTGTAAAGCACTGAGAAACGGTATATGAGTCTAAGTGCTGTTGCAGAGGTCTTCAAACTTGGCAACTTTAAGACTTGTGGATTTCAATTTCTAGAATTCTGGGAGTTGAAGTCCACAAGTCTTAAAGTTGCCAAGTTTGGGGACCCCTGTGCTATTGCTGTATTCTTACAGTAGCAAAAACTAATGCACTACAGGATCCAGGCTATGATAAAAGCAGGTGAATGGGGTTAGGGTTTGATCACACTATTAATCCTTATGAAGAATTCTTTATTTTCTCCATGGGAGACCTGGATGCATTTATGAATTTTATTTTCCTTTAATTTCATTTTTTCCCCAGTTTCAATTGATTTGTCCCATTTTTATACCAATTTGAGACTTTAAAAACTTTACCCCAAACAAGACATGTATATATGTCTATATGTTCTCCCTAGTGTATGGATGTATCTATGCATTTTTGCCTAATGTGAATCATTTTGCAAGAAAGTCACAGGCTTATTTTTGAGCAAATACTCAAATACACTATATTTTAATCAGGATAGGAATTCTATGAACAGCCTTCCTCATGAACAGTATGTGTGTGTTCAATTTCTCATTGCGGGACTATAACACAAACTATGACAATGAAATTTGAAGTATAACGGGGTCTTGGTACAGATGTAAACCTGAAAATTAAAGACAAGGCCATCAGTTGAATGTTTCCCCATTTCCCTGGTGGTGGTTCAACTTTACATCCATAAAAGAGATGGTATAAATTAAACTTGTATCATTTCAGCCCTTCCCCCTCCTGACCCCCACAGCACTTTCCATCTGAGTACACTTTAATATACTTTCTATGGAAACTTTTTCGTGACCCGTCAAAACCGCGATCCACTAAAGCGCACCTGATCAAAGCGCGTACGTGACGTCATCAGCAGCGCGACAAATAAAATTAAAAATAAATTAAATTAAAATTAAATTAAAGCAAGCCGGTTCACATAAAGGTAAGGGTTAGGTTTAGGGTTAGGGTTAGGGTTAGGTTTAGGGTTATGTTAAGCGTTAGGGTTAGGTTTAGGGTTAGGTTAAGAGTTAGCGTTAGGTTTAGCGTTAGGTTAAGGGTTAGGTTTAGGGTTAGGTTTAGGGTTAGGTTAAGGGTTAGGCTTAGGGTTAGGTTTAGGGTTAGGTTTGGGGGGGTTAGGGTAAGTTTTCACATTAATTTTAAATTTACCGCTCACAGCATGCCGTTTTCGTCGCACTGTGATGATGTCACGTACGTGCTTTCGTCGAGCGCGCTTTAGTCTACTGCGGATTTGTGGTGGAACCGATTTTTTACTTATTTTTTTTAAGAAAATATTTTTATATCATCTTTTTTTCTTTTAATAAATTGATGCACAATAAACTAACGTCTCTTCCACCCATCTTATTTTTATCATTAAAATAAGTGAACGAGTGAAGTTATGCTGAAACGGATCAAGATGAACTTGGAACTCCGAACAAGACACCAAGGAGCTATGGTGGCGCAGTGGTTAGAATGGAGTATTGCTGCCTAACTCTGCCCACTGAGTTCAATCCTAACTGGCCCAAAGTTGACTCAGCCTTCCATCTTTCCGAGGTGGGTAAAATAAGGACCCAGATTGTTGGGAGCAATATGCTGACCTCTGTAAACCATGTAGAAAACGGGTGTCAAACTTGCGGAGGCACATTGCCATCACGTGATGTATTGAGATGTTTTCCCCCTTCACAGAGCTAAGGTGGGCATGGCCTGCATGTGGCACATCCAGCCCATGGGCTATCAGTTTGACACCCTTGATGTAAAGAGTGCTGTAAAGCACTATGGAGCGGTATACAAGTCTAAGTGCTATTGTTGTTGCTCTTGCTATTTGATTCTGGTTCTCTCCAAATCTATTCTTAGGAGCCGAGGTGGCGCAGTGGTTAAATGCAGCACTGCAGGCTACTTCAGCTGACTGCAGTTCAGCAGTTCGGCTGTTCAAATCCCACCAGGCTCAAGGTTGACTCAGCCTTCCATCCTTCCGAGGTGGGTAAAATGAGGACCTGGATTGTTGTTGGGGGCAATATGCTGACTCTGTAAACCGCTTAGAGAGGGCTGAAAGCCCTATGAAGTGGTATATAAGTCTATTGCTATTGCTATTCTGACTTTCTAACCAATACTCCAGATTCACTCTATTAAAGACATTTTAAAGCAAATGTGCAGAGCATAAAGTCCGAAAGGGGATTCATCATTGAATCAATTTGCCTAGGATACAAGAAAATTCTAAACAATTTGTGCTATATCATCATGACTAACAGAACAAGGTTTATATTATCAGAATACATTACACTAATTCAGCTCTAATTATTGATATTTACGAATGTCTTGAAGATGTTTTTCTTTGACTTTCATCTTTCAGTATGCAATCTGAGAATATTATTTGCATTTTTATCTATACCATCATTTTTTGGTCTTTCCAGAAGATTGAGATTTTAGAAGGGTTATCTGAACTTGTTTTTAACTTCAGGTATAGACACTCAAAGAACACACAAGTGTATGAATGGGAGATAAAGTGGCATGATGACTTGTTCATCTGAAACCATATACATTTGAACAAACCTTTTACATGTATACCATATGTTGACCAATCTATGGTCTCTGCATCACTGCGTCATGAAAAATCTGAAAAAGGTGGGTCTCCAAATGCACACAAATATTCATGGTCGTTGGTTTTTTTCAGTATGTGAAAGCTGGTGCAGCAGAAAACGCCACATTTTGGGCCAATCTGTCTTGACTGAAAATGTGCATAAGCAATTAGGATTTCAGCAAAGGTCTATCTATGTTTCCTCTAATTTTCTAGTTGAGAGGTGAGTGTGAATGTTGATGTGGTTGGAGCGTCATATGCACTTGCAAGAGAGTTTGGAAACATCTTGAGGCTTGCAAAAATAAACTTTAGGGTACCCCAAAATAGCTGAAAGAGGCTAGCATGTACCTAGTGGCTGTGAAAAAAGTATTGGATGGCGAATATGGCTAGCCAGATGGATTGAGAAATGAAATGGGGACACAAAATAAGGGGTAGATGGATGGACAGATGGATGGATGGACAAATAGATCAGTAAATAAAACCATTTCACACTGCTACAGTGTTTTGTTAGAATCCACATTTGTAACGTTCAGAAATATATGTAATTTTGTCTTTCGGTCTTTGTGTCTCTTATTTTCACATCTTCTGCTTCAATTCTTTTACTTCATAAAAATTATACACTTTGTACTTCAGTCACGCGATATTTCTCTCCACTGATTTCCTCCATTGTTTGTAAGTTTAAACGTCTTTAACCTTTAAGTCTCCTCATGGTTTTGTCTTTTTTTATCTGCCTTCATTATATTTTCCATTTTCTTCTTTGATCTTTCTGCTCAAGTATTAATCTTACTAAACCTCTGCTCCCTTGTGCTAATTCTTCTCTGTGTGCCTTCTCTCTTGTGTGTAAATTACACACACAGACACACACGCGCGCACACAGACACACACACACACATGTGAGTCCTTTCCTCTGCCTCAATATTTGGCCAGCTTTTTCTTTCAATATGTCCCTTTTTTACCCCATTGTGCTGATTCATTTCTGGTTATATTATTATTGCGTAAGTTTCTCTTCTACAAGGTTCTTACTTCCTTCTCAGTATATCTCCCTTTTAATATGGATTTTAAAATAGTAGGTAATCATTTGCCCAGTTATATTAATTTGCATTGCCTAGTCTATCTTAGGCTTATGTATATGCCATGATGTGGATTTCTTAAAAACCATAAATTGTAATATTTTAATGTGACACTTTAAAAAGACATGTAAACACAGAGTGGCACAAACCATGCTGCCAATATATTTTCCAAGAAAAGTTAGAAGGTAGTTTGAAAGTTGTGCCACAGCTGGAAAACTACATTGTAGAGTTTTACCAAAAGGATGCCGAAGGATGAAAAAAAAAAAACATTTAGCATGATTTTACCTAGTGGGCCGCAGAGCCCTTTGAAGTGACTTATATTGATAGCTGTAAATACATGTGTGTTTTTTAGAGATAGACATGATATGATGGTTAATTAGGTAGCCAAAGAGATCACAACCTTTGTAACCGCTCTTACTGTATTTCTCCTTGGGAATTTTCTTAGAATATAAAACATCCACCAGAGAAGGCAAGATAAGGGAGAGCAAGACTTCGGCAATATGGCTGATTCTTCCATCCATGATTGTGCACTTCCCGAATATATGAGCCAGTACAAACTAATGCCTAAAGATCAGTGGTGGGATTCCGCCAGTTTGCATCACTTCGGGAGAACCAGTTGTTAACTTTCTGAGCAGTTTGGTGAACTGGATGTTGGAAGAAATCATTAGGGGAGAGAAACGATTGTTAAATTATTTGAATCCTGCCACTGCTAAAGACTGAATCTTTAAACCTCCCAACAGCAATTCAAGCACACAGTTTCCTGCCTACCACAATAGGCAAAGGAATCTGATGTGAAAAAATAGATACAACTTCTTTCTTTCCCACATTTGAAGCAACAAATACATTGGTTTGTCTTCCATAACTGTTACAGGCGCCCACCCTAGAGCAACAGTGGGAAAGTCAGTGCCCTATGTGATGTACTCTTGATGACATCATTGTCTATGATAAGATCACTGATCATTAGTTATCCACTGCACAAACATCACTTTTTTACTGCAACATTGGATAGAATGCCGAGGTGGCGCAGTGGTTAGGGTGCAGTACTGCAAGCCGCTTCAGCTGACTGTGATCTGCAGTTCAGCAGTTCAAATCTCACCAGCTCAAGGTTGACTCAGCCTTCCATCCTTCCGAGGTGGGTGAAATGAGGACCCAGACTGTGGGGGCGATATGCTGACTCTGTAAACCGCTTAGAGAGGGCTGAAAGCCCTATGAAGCGGTATATAAGTCTAACTGCTATGAAGCGGTATATAAGTCTAACTGCTATTGCTATTGCTATTGCTATTGCTATTGCTATTGTACCATCTGCACCTATGAAAGGACCCAGACTATGAGGACCCAGACTGTGGGGGCAAGTTGCTGACTCAATTTGCTAAAAAAATCTGTAAACCGCTTAGAGAGGGCTGAAAGCCCTACAAAGCGGTATATAAGTCTAATAAATAAATAATAAATAAATAAATAAATAAATAAATAAATAAATGCCTGTAATTGTGACAAATGCTCTTTTCTTATCCATTGGATTCTCTGACTTTGTCTCTAAACTAAAAATAGGATTCAAATCTTTTTAGGGCAAAAGAAGGAAGGGACGACAGAGAATGATGTGGCTGGATGGAGTCACCGAAGCAGTAGGAGTGAGCTTAAATGGACTCCAGGAGATGGTAGAGGAGAGAAAGGCCTGGAGGAACATTGCCCATGGCGTCACGATGGGTCGGACATGACTTTGCAACTAACAACAACTGTCCATGGACCATAAACTGCTTTCATAGACTTTCTGAGCTTATGAAATAGTCTTTGATCAGATGCTTTGTACATGTGCATAGGGATCGGCTTGGTTTCTTGTTTTTATTTTAAAAATTCTGATGGATTGTGATTAAGTCCATAAAATGTATTATTTTAACACTAATGGTACTGCAGCTGTTACAGTTGCAGTCCTAAAGGCTAAACTTTCGTCTCCTTTCCTGAGAGATGAGGTAAGAGGGACATGTGAAAAGCTGAAATGGGAAATCCATTCTGTCAATAGAGTTTGCTGGCCAAAACCTTCATGGATCACAACAGTTAGAGCAAGATTAATCAGAGATTGCAATCTGCTGGGGGTCAGGGCAATTCTAAGTCTCTGCAAACTGCAGAGAGAATAAACTTGGTTCCAGTTACCTGTAGTCAAAACATAGCATTGACAGTTAAGGTGTGTATCTTACACATCCTTAGGAATATCATTTCTCACAATTCTAACAACAAAGCTGCTCTGGACAAATCTTTAAACAAATATAAACATGCATAATTTCATTTGTTCTAATTATTATGTTAAAAATTAAATAGATTAATTATATTGCCTGAGAAAGCTTTTAAGCATGCTTATTCTTGTGGTGCTTGACAGCTTGGTATTTCTTCAGTTGACAGATGGAACTATCTAATATATTACTCTCACTTAGGTTAGCCAAGTAAATTGGTTAATAATAAGCCTTATGAAAGATCAATTTAAAATCATCAAAAGCTGCTTTAATACGTTAAATGTTATAAGAATTATACATCACAATATACAGAGATCCACTGAAGCATGCTTATTCTGATAATATAGTCTGAACATCTATCATAAATGCTACAGTTTTCATAGTGCTTCAGGATAGCAAATGAGAAATGATCCTTATTATTTTGTACTTAATCATGCCCCAGTTTATAATTCCTTTACAATAAATGATCATACTTGTCTAATTTATGCTATTTTCACAGTGTTATTTTAATAATTTAAATAAGAAAACTTTTTCTTGTTTATTATTATCCAATGATACTATTTTAGGATTTGCTGGTTTCTTCTAATATAAAGATTCTAAACTTTACATCAGATTAAACCTACACAAATTCCTATTACTCTATTCAGTTCTACCTTAGAGCCGAGGTGGCGCAGTGGTTAAATGCAGCACTGCAGGCTACTTCAGCTGACTGCAGTTCTGCAGTTCGGCGGTTCAAATCTCACCGGCTCAAAGGTTGACTCAGCCTTCCATCCTTCCGAGGTGGGTAAAATGAGGACCCGGATTGTTGGGGCAATATGCTGACTCTGTAAACCGCTTAGAGAGGGCTGAAAGCCCTATGAAGCGGTATATAAGTCTAACTGCTATTGCTTATTTTCAATGCATAGAAATAAATGGATATTTTACCTATGCTACTCAGCATAGCTACTCACCCTGCCAACCAAAGTGCATATGTTCAAGGCTATGGTTTTCCCAGTTGCAATGTATGGCTGTGAAAGTTGGACTATAAGAAAGGACCTTTGAACTATGGTGCTGGAGAAGACTCCTGTGAGTCCCTTGAACTGCAAGGCGATCAAACCAGTCAGTCCTAGAGATCAACCCTGATTGCTCTTTAGAAGGCCAGATCCTGAAAATGAAACTCAAATACTTTGGCCATCTAATGAGAAGAAAGGACTCACTGGAAAAAACCCTAATGCTGGGAAAGATTGAGAGCAAAAGAAGAAGGGGATGACAGAGAATGAGGTGGCTGGATGAAGTCACTGAAGCAAGTAGGCGTGAGCTTAAATGAACTCCAGAGGATGGTAGAGGACAGGAAGGCCTGGAGGAACATTGTCCATGGAGTCGCAATGGGTCGGACATGACTTCACAACTAACAACAACAACTCAGTAGAGACCTGAAAATTATTTATACACAGTGAACTTCCAAGTGATAATTTGTCAACCATGTAACCATATACAGTTTTAGGTATGCATATACTACACACACCTTAACACATTGTCATCTATCCTTGATGACTTCAACTTCAACTTGAAAATCTTTTCATGTATGAAATTAGAAATTATAATACCACTTTTTAAGGTATGTGTACAGTTGTGGCCCAGCAGGAGCCATTGGAGCTGCAAACATACTCCGATAGTGAGGGACCCTATGAGTTGGCTCTGGAAGATGTGGAGGACCCTGGACAGGGTTCAGACTCTGAGCAGGGACCAGAGAGGCTGGTTGGCCATCAGGGGGCGCCTGAGGCATGGAGCAGCGGTGAAAGCCAAAGGGAGTTTGTCCCTGACGTCAGGCCCTGGAGCAGTGGTGAGGATGTCTGGCCCTGAAGCAGTGGGGAGGAGCTAAGGGAGTTGGTCCCGGACGCCAGGCAAAGACAGGCAGATAAGCGCCGACAGCAACTACAGAGATATACAAGATAATTGGGGTCAGGTGGTTGTGATTAGGCTCCTCCCAAGAGAGTATATAAGAAGAGACTTTGGGAGGAGGCTTTCTGCAGGACACAACCGTTATACTAAAGCTGGAGAAGCTCTTGTCTTCTGTGGAAGTCTGGGTTGCTGCCAAAGTCTTGCCAGTGTGTTAATTTACTGTGAATAAATTGCCTAGCAGTAATCTTGTGTCGGCGTGACTCACCGTACGGAGGGAGGGGGTCAGAACAGTGTACTATGGAAGAAGGTAAAAAAACATAAAAGAAATTGTGGCATGTGTCATCTTGCCCTTTTTGATGTCCTCACTCCTCAACCTGCTGGGAAGAAGGAGCATGAGTAGAGTCTTCACAATTATAGATCCACTTCAGTTCAAAGTCTTAATTTGTACAACTTTGCAGTTTCACATAATTGCTTAAGGATGATATACAGACATTAATGCAGTTATAATACTGTTAACTTTTAATACTCCAAGATACGTACATCATTTATATATTTCTACCCATAAAACCATACATTCTGTGAGTCAGTTACCACACTGAAAAGCAAGATACAGGTAAATATATATGATTTTAAGGGCCACAGGCCATCCTGGTTAAAAGTGAAGGCCAAGTCATCTTTTCCATAATGCTAATGATCAGACCATATCGCCTTCTACTAATTCTGACTATAACTTGGACCCATACGATGAAACTTTTCAGGTGAACTGAAAACTTTATAGCAGGTTTCCTTGATGATAAAATGAATGAGACTGTCAATGCTATATAAATCCATCCTTAAAACATCTCAGCTTTTCTTGCGTCGGCTATATTTCAGTGAAGTAAATTGGAGGATTTCATAAACAGATAATATTCGACACTGAATAGCAGAACAAGCAGCTTCAAAAGAATTCAAAATACATGATTGGGTGTTTGGCTGCCTGACTGATGACATCTGTTAATGGAGGCTGAACAGCAGAGAGGAACTGCCACTATTTCTCTACTTTACAATGCCACTATTTGTAATTCTATACATGCAACTGTAATGTTAGAAGGAAAACTCATCTCAAAAGTATGAATGTTTAGGTATCCTGTTTCCCCAAAAATAAGACCAAAATTATTCTCCGGATAACAAGCCCAATCGGGCTTTTGGGTACATGCACTAAAATAAGCCCTCCCCAAAAATATTGCAACACAGCAGCAACCATGAGGTGACCACACTCACCACCTCCTGCACCTCAAAAATAATAAGACCTCCCTGAAAATGGTTCCACCGCAAAACCGCGCTCGACTAAACCACACCCGACTAAACCGTGTCGCTGACGTCATCAACAGGGCGACAACAGCGTGGAGACAGAAGCACGCTGTAAACCTAAACCTAAAATTAACCCCTAAACCTAAACCTAACCCTCCTAAACCTAATCCTAAACCTAATCCTAAACCTAACCCTAAACCTAACCCTTAACCTAACGCTAACCCTAACCCTAACCCTTAACCTAACCCTAAACCTAATCCTAACCCTTAACCTAACCCTAACCCTAACCTTAACCCTTAACCTAACCCTAACGTTAACCTAACGCTAAAGCTAACCCTAAACCTAACCCTAAACCTAACCTTTACCTTAAGTTGGATCGGCTTGCTTTCAAAGCACTATTTAAAGCGCCCTTCTTTCTCCGCGCTGGCTGTTGTCGCCCTGTTGATGACGTCAGCAACGCGGTTTAATTGGGCGCGGCTTAGTCAAGCGCGGTTTTGATGGGTCCCGCCTGAAAATAAGGCCAAGCTCTTATTTCAGGGGTCAAAAGAAAATAAGACCCTGTCTTATTTTCAGAGAAACATGGTAAGAAATTCCTGTGTTTTAAGTAGTTGTATGAAAGTTAAAACAAGGCAGAAAAATAAAAAAGCAATACTTGGATTCACATGCAGTTTTATCACCCACTGTTTTAAGGACGACTATAGTTAAAATTTTCTGCCACTGTTTATCACGTAACTTCCAAAATAAGTATATATAACACTGACATTTATTGCATTAAGAAATCAGTCAAGTGGATTGTTTAGTTTTGGTAATATAATTTGACATCTAAACATAAGCTGAGAAGGATCTCACACAAACACTTTGATAATATGATTCATTGTCAAATGTTTGTTTTGCCTCTCTGGAACTCATTAATTAATTCTTTTTAATATAACTTGGATTTACTGATTTGGAAGAAGAGAATACTTCTTATTGATGTTGTTAAAATATCCAGGTGGTTTGAATTCCACCAATGAGATGCTCTAATCTGGTGCATTTGTGTAGCCCTAATCAAATCTTCGCTAACAGATGTGAAGCACCGAGCCCTGGAACAAATGTTTGTGTCTCTATGATAATTAAATTATACCACTAAAGAGGAAAAATGAACAGCAACAGCTATAGTTCTTTTAAAAACCATGCTGTCATTGTTAAACCTGAGTCCTTTTTCTTAAATGTATTATTTTTTATTAAATAAATATAAACATTTATTTTCCAGTTATTTATAATAACATTTATATACTTCACAACCCTATGCATTTGCAATTTGGAGCTAGTAGGTGTTTACATCAATAAATAAAATGTATGTTCTCATTTTTAGAGGAATGACAATAACGCAAACAAACTCAAATCCATCACCATTATTAAATTTGCGGTGTTTTTGCTTCATAGTGGTTCATGTAGTCTCCCATATCCCCATTAGTCCACCAGCTATTAATGGCATTTAAATCACTGTCTTGCTACATTTTAAAACTCTGTTTATCTCAATTTAATCAGTCATCCATTTACATGACGGATATACTTTTTTGAAGCAGTTTGTTTATTTAAAAAAATCAAGAAGCGTTAAAGATCATTTTGGGAATGTCATATTTATTATTCCAAAATCCAGGAATTTCAGAAATGTGAGACTCAGAAATATTTCAGAAGAAAATGTTGTTAGCAATGTGGAAGTGTAAATTACAGAAGAAACTTTATGTGTTAAATTTCTGTTACACCTTTTTTATTTTGGGGAGGAAAAGTTTTATTTGCACAATTCTATATCCTGATGGCAATCTTCATGACTTCTACTATTTTTTTTTAAATGCCACTTCATCTCCATTCATGGTTCAGTCAGTAAGACCCTGCCTTAGATAGAGGAACATATACTGAAACTCAGACATTGCTGATTGTTAGTGAATGTACAGTAAATGCCTATTAATTGCATCAACTTGTTCTTGTTTGAGGGCTTTGCTTGTATTTTAGTTTAAGTTTAGTTTATAAGTTTAATAGCATTTATATGCCGCTCAATCCCGTGGGACTCCGGGTGGCTTACAGTACAAAATAAATCAAGAAGAAAAAAAATAAAATAGAAGGAAAGAAAAGATAGATTTAAAAAACACACCATGTACTCCGTTCTAAATGGGGCTGGACTGTATTGAGGGTCAACAGCCCCAGGCCTGCCAGAATAGCCAGGTTTTAATGGCTTTCCGGAAGGCCGAGAGGGTGGGAAGGGTCCGGATCTCTGCGGGTAGATCATTCCACAGGGCCGGGGCAGCTTCAGAGAAAGACCTCCCCCGAGTAGTCGCCAACAGGCATTTGCCCGGTCGACGGTACCTGAAGGAGGCCCAGCCTGTGAGATCTTATGGGTCGTTGGGAGGTATATGGCATGGGAATTCCAGCGAATATATTGAATGGGAATTCCAGCGACATACTCCAAAAAGTAATTGATATGATCATAGGAAAAAAACTGGTAGGTCATAGGTCCATGTGATCATGGGGAAAAAAGGTAAATCTGATTTGAAATCGTTTACTTCAATTGATTAAAATTAAGTTAACTCCCCATCTATCTATCGAACAGAATTTTTGTTGTTGTTGTTGTTGGTTTTTTTTGTTGAGCTTTGCTAGTAAGATGTCTGAAGTTCACTCAGATCTTAAACTAATCTAAGCCATAAATTTCTGCTAGGACAGAAATTTTATTTCAAAAGGAGAAAAACAATCCGGGACATTAACTCCACTCACTAACAGTTTGAGCAAATGAAATGATTTCGTATTTCATAAGCACTTACGAGATCAATAAAGGAGAATATTTGTAGCTCAGGGTTGAAATGTGGGATTTTTGTTGCTCTCCGATTTTCTTGCAAACTGTTACTTAGTTTGGGTAATGAAATGTCTGCAAGAAGACATTTAAGACAACTTAAGAGCCGAGATGGCGCAGTGGTTAGAGTGCAGTACTGCAGGCCACTTCAGCTGACTGTTATCTGCAGTTCAGCGGTTCTAATCTCACCGGCTCAGGGTTGACTCAGCCTTCCATCCTTCCGAGGTGGGTGAAATGAGGACCCGGATTGTTGGGGGCAATATGCTGACTCTGTAAACCGCTTAGAGAGGGCTGAAAGCCCTATGAAGCAGTATATAAGTCTAACTGCTATTGCTATTGCTAAGAAAACTACCAAGCTCAGAAAGCAACAAGGCCACTTCACTTGTGAGATCACATTAGCCTGCCTCCATCTACCGCCTCTAGGCGACGTCTTTACTGCAACTTCTATCATCTTGTACCAGCATGACCATATAAGCTAGGAATGGGGGCAACTGTAGTCTAACACATTTGGAGGGAACACCAGATTGAGGAAGGCCACTGACTAATATGTTGAACAAAGGACCAATAGCTTGTCAAGATGCAGCTGCAGCTCAGCTGCCATTTAGTTATGTTTTTGTTCCAAACACAGGACTGGGGGTCTCTCTTTGTGCACTTTACTCGATGCTCCTGACCTTGCTGGAGGCTAAGAACCCCCCCCCCCCCCAGCTGCATGCGTAGAGGAGCCACTGGTGTCCTGTCTTGATTCCCCTTGGGATGCAATTCCTTTTAGCAGATTGGGCATTCTTGCAGGTGGGGAAGCTTTGTTTGTGTGCTTTACTATATTTATTTATCTGTCTGAATAATCAAGCCAGGTCCTTCATACTCATAATCAGATTTCACAGTCTAGGAATACAAAGCATCCAGCATCTTGATTGTTTCCAGCCTTCAAATGTAACTAATATTTATCTTTTTTAAATAAAAGCAAAAACCTGAATTATTTTATTTTTTTCAAGCAATGGGAAAGTGGTTTTAACCTCACCTCCAAGAAGGAGAAAAGGAAAGAATATGTGAATATACACAGAAACACACACCAGTCACCTTAAGAAGTATACACTTCTTAGGTATTAAATAAATTAGCCTTAACAATTTATCTGTGTGATATAATCACATCATTTGTATTTATGTAATTTTACTTAAGAATGGAGGGGGGGAAGCTGTCCAAAATATAAACTAGAATATGCAGTCTCAAATTCTAAATAATTCTCCAAACAGAAGACCAATTGCAATTACAATGCTTGCTCTGACATAGAAGTCAGTACATTATAGATGCAACTGAGTGGCTGCTCTAACCTTTTAAATCTGAAGAAATAAGAAGGTGCTATTTTATAAGATCAGAATTATTTGCTGAACACCTAAAGGAACAATACTTTGAGCTTATTTAAATGTACATTTTCTAATAACCTTACCTGACTGAATAGGCCCTCTCCATAATTTTTAACATAATTTTCTGCGTTAAAATTTAAACTGTCAAAACTTTCATCTTTAGGTATCTACCCAACTGATTTTTAACCTTAGCGAGGTAGCTCATCCTATTGGTTCATTCCAGACATCCTATACTGGGGTACCCTTTGACAATAGAAGAAATAGTTGCAAACTAAGCTGAATAGGTAGAGAGACATCAACAATTAAAATCGTAAGCCCTACTCCAAAGCTGAATTACAAATGGCTGTTGGAGCCTAGTGTTGGATTATTAATTTTAGAATTCTCTGAAGGACCACAATTTAGCTAAAATAAAGGAGGGGTGGATGCACTGCAAATTTTAGGAACAAAAGTAGTCCCTAAAAACTTAAAAACTACAAAAGAAGCAGGGTTTTTTAGATATATAGTTTCATGGAATTCAATAAAGGTTCTCTGACTTTTAACATGTAAAGGTATATTTTTCTCTCAAGAGATGCCTTTATTTGCATCATTTCATTAACTATTCTTTAATACAGTGCCTGTACAATCCCTCCCACATTTTAAGAAATGCCTTACTTTTGCTAAAATAAACTATTTCAAGGTGCAAGGAATGTTTCTTCAGCCCACCACCTCTTTTCCTGTAAATACATCTCCAAAAAAAAACACCCACCCTCCAATTCTCTTTAAAGTGGAAACAGCCTTGAGTTAGTAAATATATTGCGGTTGAAAAAGAGTTAAAAATACAGTCAAAGGGATTTACTTTCCTCATTTCTTCCTGTGTATCATGACCTTTGCTTTTTTCAACTTCCTCAATTTGGTCTTAGTAAATTGTCCTAGAATGGCATAACACCTGCTTTGGGTACTTGAGAAATTGACTTTTCCTGCAAATTACCCTGATCAGTGACCTTGTCTGGCTACTAAAGGGGTTTGGAGGAGCAGGGCAGCTTTATGTGTGGCCATCTCCCACCCTCCCCTGGCTATTTAGTCCTTTGAAGTTAGGTATCTCTCTCTCGTGTATAATTCTAACTGTGGAAAAAATGCCAAAAGGCAAATGTTATCTAGCAACTGAAAAATACCAATCATGGGACATATTGGAGACATCTCAAAAAGTCTGTTGAAAGAGTGACTCTTCCTGTTGTTATATTTTAAGACATAATTGCCTAGTATTTATAACAGTTAAATAAATGTTTAATGCTTAGATATGAATTGAATATAAAACTCAGGTATTTATTATTAAAAATATTTTTATTTAAGCTTTCTGATTTGGGGGGGAGGGAAAGCTATGCTCTTCAACATACAGCACTTTAAGCACAAAAGTTTTGCCTTGGAGAATCAGAAAGAAAAGTTAGATATTCTATAATTTTATTTTTAAAAAAACCTCAGGGAACTCTAATGGGTTGTTTTTTTCCTATTTAACAGGTGTTAATCCTCAGTGGTTGTCCCAAAGGGAAGCTTTCTGAATTGACAGCAATTCCTGGGATTCTCAAGGTCTCACAAATTGGTTCATGAAAGAAAGTTCTGAAGTCACTTGAAGGTCAGATGACATGAGAACCTTTCAAATATCAAAGGAAATCCTATTGTAAATGTAAACATAGATGAACCATTAGATCCTGTCCTGAGCTTGTCAAGATTCAGTGGCGTATTTTATTCAAAGAAGGATAAATAATTTAGAAGTTGCAATAGAAAAGGTATCTGATCCCATTTTATATCCATAATCTCAATCTTATTTAATTTTTCAAGTTATCCAGAATATAATAATTTGGAAAAATTGATATTATTCAAGATTTGGTCAGTCTAATTATGACATATTTAAATTTTCAACCTTCTAATTGTAATGTAAAATACATGATATCATAAAAATTACTAACTTCATATGATCAAGAGGTGATGTGATAGGTCAGTGGTTAAAGACACTGAGCTTGTTAGTTGGAAAGCCCAGGTTTGAGATCCAAGTGCCATGCGACAGGGGGAGTTCCCATTCCTTCCCCCAACTCCTGCCAACCTAGCAGACTGAAAGCATGAAGATGAGAATAAATAAATAGGTACCACTTTGGTAGGAAGGTAACATATTGTATGCGCTTTGGCGTACAATCATGGCCACATGACCATGAAAGGATCTTCTGAAACAGTGACTCCCTCGGCTAAAAAACAGATGAACACTGTCCCCTACAGTCAAAAATGATTGGACAAGAGAAACCTTTACTTTTTTATATATATATGATAATAGTGATAAAATTAGAATAAAAAAGATTGTTTTTTAAACTCAATTGACAAACAATCAAAGCATTAAAAATGTCTATAAGAGCATAGTGTTTAGGGGGCTTAAATTCCTAAATTCCCTTGGCATAGAAGACAACATTCTAGCATAGTAGGAGTAAATCATCCCTCCTATTTTCTTCCCAAATTCTATTGCTTTTTGAAATAAGGAAGTCATGATCAGATATGATCTAGAACAGCATTTCTCAATCTTGGCAAATGTAAGATGGGTAGACTTCAACTCCCAGAATTCCCCAGACAAGGAAAACAGACTGATTTATTCTGGGAATTGAAGTCACCCATCTCAAACTTGCTCAGGTTGGGAAACACTGATCATGAAGGTACTTAAAGGGATTCTCTGTCTGAACTAGAACAGAAGGGATTCTGCAAACGGGATATTCCCTGAAGAAAAATTAAATCAATCTCCTTTCTCTCTCTTTCTCTTTCTTCCTGGGATGCCCAAGAAATTATCATAATACTTCATTAATGAAGTATTTGTTACCAATAAAGTTGAATTGCTTTGCCAAAATTGTAGGTTGAGAAAACTTGGTTATGTTCATGCATGTATCCATTAGTCTAGAATAAAAATGTTCTAGAATTCTGCTGGATGGCTGTATCCCACATGCCCAAAGAGGAATGAACCACGATTCTACAATACAACTGCTCCCCCCCACACATTTTTTTTAAAATGTTTTGGTCTTTTTTATCAAAAATATCTTCCTTTAGGTAAAGAATCATAACCAAGTATAAAAGGATTCTACAAAAGTATGAAGATAATTAGAACCTTCACTAAACATATGCACAGATCAAGTGATCACGTTATATTCTCTATTTTACACTTGGATTATCATACAATGTTTAGGAACCATTTATTGATAATACATTGATAATAGTAAATACAATAATTATATTTATGTTCTGGCTTTAATGATTTATGAGTATCCATAACAGTCAGTTTTCCCAAGCAAGGAAAGAAACATTAAATACCCCCAAAGGTAATGAATAATAGGAATGTACAATAATAGAAATGCTTTCAACCTAATCACACCCTGATGATCTAATCAGACATTGTCCATCTGATGTCCATTGAAACAGCCTGCGTTTTATCAGGTCTCTGCCCAAACACTGTTTAATGATTTTCTTTTTAGACAAAGTCCTGAAAAAGATAAGTTTTTTTAGTTAGGTAATAGCACAGATATGTTGTATTCAAGCTTACATGAGGTTTTAAACATTTTTTCCAAAGTTCTGATGAACTGTTGGCTTGGCACCCAGGTAGCCAGTAAGGAGTCTTTAGAATTAGAAGACAACAGGATGAAACCAGAAAGAAAAGAATTTTAATGAATCACTATTAAGAGAGTCAAAGAGTTGAAAATTACACCCATCCATGTTCTTTCAACATTCCAGGAACCTTAAGAACATCAGACAATGAACCTCTTGAAGCCAAAAGTTGTACAGAATCCTCCTAGGACTTTGGGTCTAACACTGATGTTCAAACAGTTTGGGAACTTTTACCACCTTGTTATTTTTATTTATTCAATTTGTATAGCGACCCATCAAAAATCACTCTGGGCATTGAACAATCATAAATTATTATTTTTTTCTTTAAGAGAATAGGAATATAAGCAATAGTTTGGTAGCACACCTAATCAAGGACTTGATAGTCTCAAAGGTGCTTTTTCAAGAGGCAACTGGACTTTTTTGTTTTTCTTCGAAGACATTTTGCTTCTCGGTTCCACCACAAAACCGCGGATGACAAAATCGTGCTCGATGAAAGCGCGTACGTGACGTCATCACAGCGCGACGAAAACATTGCGCTGTGATCGATAAATGTAAAAATAAAGCGAAAACCTTACCCTAACCCCCCCAAACCTAACCCTAAACCTAACCCTTAACCTAACCCTAAATCTAACCCTAAACCTAACCCTTAACCTAACGCTAAACCTAACGCTAACCCTTAACCTAACGCTAAACGTAACCCTAACGCTCTAAACCTAACCCTAACCCTTAACCTAACCCTTACCTTTATGTGAATCGGCTTGCTTTAATTTTATTTTTATTTCAATTTTTAATTTTTTTCGTCGCGCTGTGATGACGTCAAATGTGCACTTTCGTCAAGCGCGCTTTTGTGGACCGCGGTTTTGATGGGTCACGTTGCTTCTCATCGAAGAAGCTTCTTCAGCTCTTGGATGAGAAGCAAAATGTCTTCAAAGAAAAATCAGAAAGTCAAGTTGACTCTTGAAAAAGCACTTTTGGGACAACCATGACCTGCCTGGATGGCTGAGAATCTCCATAGACATTGAGGGACTTGATAGTATTTTTACACAGTGGAATCTCTGCCAAAAATGTTTTCAGGAAAGAGAGACTCTGTAATGGATAATACCTGAGATTGGTATAATGACGTATTTGGTCAATACCATAGATGGGTTGCTGCCGGTTCAGCCCGGATCGGCTGAACCAGTAGTGGTGGTGGTGGGAGGCTCCTCCCAACCGCCCAGACACTTCTGCGCATGCGCAGAAGCATCATGCAAACACACGAGAATGCCCAAATCAGTAGTAAAAAAATTAGCAACCCATCTCTGGTCAATACCTTGGGAAATGAATGTTTCCTGATGAAAACTTTGGCCTTATGCAAAGGATGCTATTTTATGCTGAACATTTTCAAATGTTTTATATCAGCTAGCTGTCAGATGATGTACAAAATACCTTGGCATAGTCCTTATTCACTCAGCTCTTTCTCCTGCAGTATTCATATAATTTCTGTAATGCTAGCCTGAATGGAAATAATGAATTGGTCTAATGCAGACTCACATTGCTGTACACAATGTATAATTTGATTGAAGCTTTAATGCCGATGCTATAAAAATTAACACCCAATGTCATATTTTATTGTACATTCAATCAATTAAAGCACACATCACATCTTGAATCTGTTAACTTTCAGATGAGTGCCATTAGACCAAAATATGCTTTAAGTAGTGTTTACACATTTATTTACAGAAGACAATAATTTAAACAAAGGACCATTCCCAGCTAATTGATATGAAGATATGAGAAAAGATGCAATTAATCATCATTATTGTATGTAGCTTTTTATATTATTATTCATTTATGGCACGCAGCTGTGGGAATAACAGAGAGTGACACCACTTCAGGCTGCTGTTAACACAAGCTCTGACTTCTTTTAAAATGGAAAATATTAGCCAAAACACACCAGGATTGCATGATTTTAACTGTTTGCTTGACAAATCTTTAGGATAAACTGGAAATAAAAGGCTGGTAAGAATGTGTGTGGAAGGGAAACAGCATAAGTCTGTAAATGTCATGATGCCATAATTGATCAAATGATGCAAATTATGTAATTTGCTTAAGTTATATAGCAACATCAATGATGTATCTTAATGAACATGCACATATAATTCCATGCACTTACACATAAACACCAATGGGAAGCAGAATAATGGCCTAAGATCAGAAGATGTTGTAAGTAAATTGGGATCTTTCCACGCAATTAGGAACTGGGGTTTTGTTCTTAATTCACCAATAGGTTTCCTTACTATTAGATCTTTTGGTTCATTGTGCAGTCAAACAGATGTTCAGACTGGATTTGGCCTTTATATCCAGCTATCATTCTTCCCATGGACCTGGACTAGGAAGATATTAATGTTAGAAATATTGTCTCAGGATGTAAGCTTTTTCCGAGTAAAGATGGCTTTTGCAATTCAAGATATTTTATTATTATTACATTCCTTATTAATTTCAATTGCAACATGTAACATTTCTTTCTTACTGAGAATCTTTCACAAGTGGGAGAAAAAGCCTTCACTATTAATGTTGATTTCATTCATGGGGAGGAACTTTCTTTTAAAAAATGAAGAACTGATTCTGATTTTATCACTTATTTTTTCTTCCAGAATCTTAACTCTTGACTATGTTCCTCTCTTAGTCTATGTTTTAAATCCTGAGATAGAAGTATGTACTATGCATATTTTGTGTTCTTGGGCAACAGTACTGTAGGAAGTTATCACCCAGCCCTCTCCCAGAAAAATGAAATATCCTAGGAAATATTGAAAAGGCAGAATATTATGTTTCTCTGGATGTGAAAAGGAAGAAATATGTTTCGAAAAGACAAAGTAACTCTCCCTGCAGCTTCCTGCCCCCCCTTTTATCAATGAGCCATTAAAGCCTGAGCTAGTCCACTTTACATAATAAAGAGTTCTCCCCTTCAGCTCCAGGGGATGGGATTAAGGCATGATAATATTGGCCTTTTACCCAACTGACTACATGGCACCTGAGAATTCAACCAAACCTGGACTCAGCCTAGAGAGTTGCCCCTGCATGGCCCCATGTGAGTCTGACAACCAATGAGAATACATTTCTTACACATGAACAGGAAACAGATAGGTGGGGCTGAACAGATTATAAAAAGCCCTGCAAGCCCCACCCTCAGCCCTTCTTCCTCTTCACCCAACACTTGGAAGCATGTGATCACCATTTCCCCCAGGACCTCAAGCCATGTGGTCCTGTCCTCCATTAAACCATCTTTCTAAGCAGCCTCCATGCCTCCAGTGTCTTTTTCCCCACTTGGAGCCGAACCCAGAAGGACATTTCTTCCAACAGTACCTATATCCGAGGACAAGGGAAGGGGGTTCATCTATGGAAAACATTAAAAGTGGGGAAGCTATTTTCACAATAAGTATGGGATATGGAATGATGGGATATACTGAAAGGTCCAATGATGGTTCATTTAAAAGAAAGAATAGAATAGAATAGAATTTTATTATTTATATGCCGCCCTTCTCCGGGAGGACTCAGGGCAGCGAACAATTCAAAAGGGGAAAAAGGGGAACATAAAAATGAAATACAAATAATAAAAATAAGCAACAGTCGCACAACCATACATGTCGAGAGGGGAGGGAACTCATCACCCCCAGGCCTGCCGGCAAAGCCAGGTTTTGATGGCTTTTCAGAAGGCCTGGGGAGAGGTGAGGGTCCGAATCCCTACGGGGAGTTCATTCCAGAGGGCCGGAGCTGCCAGAGAGAAGGCCCTCCCCCGGGTAATAGCCAGATGGCATTGGCTGGTAGACGGCACCCGGAGGAGGCCGACCCTGTGAGATCTAATGGGTCTGTGGGAGGTAATTGGCAGCAGGCGGTCTCTCAAGTACAAAGGAATCCATATTGTCCTGAATACCCATCATCTGGTTGTTTTCTTCTGGTAGAACATTCCATTTCTATTTTGAGAGACCTACGGTCCTTTTTCCTTTCCTTTGCTGTTGTTGCATGGACATTAATCATCCCAAAACTGATCAAGAAAAGGAGATAAAAAGAAGGAGGAGAAATATACAATCCATGGTTGGTTTTCTTATATCTGACCTGGCCAAAATAAGCCCATTGAATTCAATAGAAAAAAAACCCATATGAATAATTTAATACTAACTCAAAGACAATGTTCTGATTAATCTGGATCTGCCGCATAATGGGAAGCATAGTTAAGGTACCAGGAAGAATTTTTATAAAAGATAATGGTAATATGTGCAAATAAAAAAACACTTGATTGTTTGTTTCCATACTTTGGTTTCAACATACGAAGACATATTTCCTCTAGGATATTTTGTAAGTCATAAAAATATGACTTTTCAAAATTCATCTTGCAACATAGCCCTCTTTCAAAGTTATAACAGGCCAGTTCTTCCCTTTTCCGTATTGATGCTTATTTCACAAAGCTAAAATCTTCTTGCCTTCAGGCACTGTAAATTGCTGCCCCAGGGCCATGAAAGCCTCAAGGCTTAAGAGTTTTGGGATAGCATCATGTCAAAATGCAGGTATATCTGCAGGCAACACAGCCTTGATAACAAAAACACTCATACAATATGTGCTTCCATTATTCAGCTACTACATACCGGCAGATAGCTATAAACTGAGAAGTTTACATGACATGTTTCTCCCCACCTCCCTGTTCAAATATTGCCTGGTGAAATATTTCTCATTATCATTTTTAATGTGTCACAGAAGACAGTTCTCCATTTAAATTGCCTGTTAGACTGATTAATAACTTATTTTTATTTTATTTTATGTGGGGGTTTTTCCCCCCCTACGTTGCCTGTGAGGCAAATTTTTAATCAATGCTCTTTGACAAGAAGTAACACAATTCATGAAAAAGTTTTTGCCTCCAGATCAGAGAAATAAGTTGAGGTTTAACATACCCAAAGACAGCAGCATTTTAACAAAGTTAAAAGAAACGTGTTTATGTTTTGTTTACCTCAGTGCTTTGCCTGAAAAACCATTCCCGTTTTCCTAGGTGCATCACTCCAATCACTGATGAAATTCAGAAGTGTATATAAATCACGTTAAAAAGAAAAATAACAGTACTACAGTGAAAAAAGTGGAAACTCATATACATACATACAGAGACATCAATTGCATTCAGAAAATCCTCCAATGACCTGTGAGGCCTGTTGTCCCATCAACTCCAGTCAGGAACAATGGTGACTATCGCTGAGTAACAGTTAAATAACCAGGACTGAAAAACTATTTATTAAAAAAAAATGGTTTCATTATCTATTCATTCAGGTAATCTTCATTACATAACATTTGGCATTCTTCTCTCTCAAATTGCATTTTACCTATATACTTCTTTTTAAAATCTTTTTCGGTGGTTAGGGTGCAGTACTGCAGGCCACTTCAGCTGACTGTTATCTGCAGTTCAGCGGTTCTAATCTCACCAGCTCAAGGTTGACTCAGCCTTCCATCCTTCCCAGGTGGGTGAAATGAGGACCCAGACTGTGGGGGTGATATGCTGACTCTGTAAACCGCTTAGAGAAGGCTGAAAGCCCTATGAAGCGGTATATAAGTCTAACTGCTATTGCTAGCTTCAATTAAACTTTTCTCTACCTATCTCTAAAAAGAAAGAACATTCTGTGTGTACTAAAGCAGAAGTGAAGTAACAGTGACATAAATCAAACTACAGCATTTTGAAAAATTCAGATTTGTCTTAATCCAAATGAAGACAAGCAGCGATGTCAAACCCATGTCGTCACATGATGTATCAGGACTATTTTCCCCTTAGCTAAACCGGGTGTGAGAGTATCCAGGGTGTGACATATCCTGCCTTGTGGGGCAGGAGTTTGACTGCCCTGCCCTAAAGCACCTAAAGAACATATTAGGCCCACGGTTGTTGAAGAGGATGTTCAACAACTGGAGCACCCAACAACTGGAGTACTTTTCTAACAGTTTGCCAAACTACTGAGGCAGTAGCCACGATGTAAAAAAGATGTGGAGACTCTAGAAAGAGTGCAGAGAAGAGCAACAAGGATGATTAGGGGACTGGAGGATAAATGAAGAACGGCTGCAGTAACTGGGTATCTCTAGTTTAATGAAAAGAAGGACTAGGGGAGACAGGATAGCAGCGTTCCAATAGCTCAGGGTTGCCACAAAGAAGAGGGAGTCAAACTGTTCTCCAGGGCACCTGAGTGTAGAACAAGAAGCAGTTAGTGGAAACTAATCAAGGAGAGAAGCAACTTAGAAACCGAGGAGAAATTTCCTGACAATTAGAACAATTTATCAGTGGAACAGAAGTTGCCTCCAGAAGTCGTGAATGCTCCAACACTGGAAGTTTTTAAGAAGATGTTGGATAACCATTTGTCTGAAGTAGTGTAGGGGTTTCTGCCTAAGCTGAGGGTTGGACTAGAAGGCCTCCAAGGTCCCTTCCAACTGTTATTCTAAATTACTTCTAAAAGTTGAGTAGTCAAAGTAAAACAAGATTATTGGCAGCTTCAAGTGGGAACAGTTAGGCCATTAGAATGTGCAGACAATGAAAATGAACAATCATTAATGTAATAATATATGACAAATGAACAATTAAGTATTTTTCAGGTTTGGAGTCAGAATATCAATTAGGAGTATATTCACAGACTTTTTGAGGGTAGCAAGATGGCATCAATAGTAGTGATTTAATCTCCTCTTTGAGTTTTTATTTCTCCCTAACACAAAAAAGTGCACAGAGCTAGCAGCAGACAGAAAGGTGGGAAAGAGAAAATGAAAATACGGGACCACAGGAGACATAACGTATAATAACCATTCTAGGCAATTACACATTGAGCAGGAAGAACTTTTTAACTTTCAGCTGCTGCTGGTTTGGTGGGTGTTTATGTGTCTGTGTACCTGCTTCCTTATGGCTCTGTCAAGCTGGTGTTTTCTCCAAAACTACTAAGAATGCTGTAGGACAAATCAGAAGCAGAAACATGCAGAGACACATTTAGGGACCAGCAAACCTGGCCTAAAACAAGAGGGAATATTATTTTTGCCAGTTGTATTCTATCACAGTACAAAAAGTGTGTATCAAGAGGTAGCAAGAGAATTGATTCCTTCCTTTGTGTATTGATCAAACACATGTTTTGTCTTATTATAGAATGTAAGTGTAATTAGGTTTCACCGAAAGGAAAAGTGAGGAAAAGCCTTCCTCAAAGGATAAAAAAGCTTTTGAAATGGGCTGAACAGAAATGGTTGTTAATCACCATCTAGTGGCTGTATAGAGAACTGCATAGAATTGATAGCAAATGCATCATATCTCTCCCTCTCTCTCTCTCCCTCCCACCCACCCTCCCTCCCTCCCTCCCTCCCTCTCTCTCTCTCTCTCTCTCTCTCTCTCATGTTTTAATTAATGCTTCTAAAATGACAATATTAGGGATTTTGTAGATTAGTTGCATGCAAGGAGACTTCAGAGCACAGAGAAAATCATGTCTCTGGACTGACAAATTAGCCATCTAAAAATAAGGGTGGTCAAACCCCCAAAATATTTCTCTAGCACGTATTGAAGTGTTGCAAGGTGATTCTGTTGCTTTGGTTTCCATCCATACAGGAAGAACCTTAAACTTTGTTCCCACAGAGGAAGTCAGAGGAACTGAAGACTTTCATATTAACTGCCCAATAGACTGGCTATGATTTAGCCTATGTCCATATAGTACAACCAACCATATTTTCAATCTGGAACTTTTGTAATTTGGAACTTTAAATACTTGGAATTCTCACCACTCGTGTTAGGCTCAGTGTTTCTCAACCTTGTCAACTTGAAGATGTCTGGACTTCAACTCCCAGAATTCCCCAGCCAGCATTCGCTGGCTGGGGAATTCTGAGAGTTGAAGTCCAGACATCTTCAAGTTGACAAGGTTGAGAAATGCTGTGTTAGGGTAATTTTGCAATAATCTGACCGCTTAACCCAAGCATCCCAATCCATGCCCAATTTGTCTAATGCCACATTCCCTTCCAGATTAAGTGGCATTTAATGGGTTGGCAGCCATTATGATTAATTCATTGGCTAATGGGGCTAAACTACAACAAGGAGCCTAAGTGTCTGCAACAGTGGTGGGAAGCAGAGAGGGGAGGGGGAAATGTAGTTTGTTTTCCAAACAGAAACAGCTCTTGCAGGAAACTAATTAAAACTGTATAGCAAATACAGAAAAGCCCCATTCATTATAGTAATATAAAAGGCCTCAGCCTAAAACAAAGGGACCCTCATAGGATCCAATCCATTGAACTGATGAACAATCCAGCTGATTCAGGACCTCATAAAACCATTTGTAGGGTTTTAGGGGGAGATAGCATCTAAGCAGATATGTGGCCCTAAGCCACATATCTGCTTAGATGCACTAAGCAGCACTAAGATGAGAATAGCCTTCCACTCAGGAAGATCTGCTTAATTTTATAGAAGCTGTCCTTTTATCTAGAGCGGTTGTGTCAAACTCAAGATCCACGGGTCAGATCTGGCCCATGGGGCCACCCTGAAGCTGTGGAGGACTGCCTCTGGTGCCTCTGCCAGTAAAAATGCAGCCTTCCTGAGCTCCATTTTCACTGGAAGAGGGCTAGAGGAGGCTGTCACAGCTGAAAATGGAGCATGGGAACCTATTATCCCTGGCAGAGTACTGAGCCACCACAGGCACCCCTGACCCAAGTGACATTAAGCTGGCCACACCCACCCCAGCCACACCCACTCCAGCCTCCTGCGGTTCAGTTCAGTTTCAGTTCAGTTTATTACATTTATATGCTGCCCTTTCCCCCAAAGGGGACTCAGGGCGGCTCACAACTCAACCAGGGAAGGGGAATACAGACAAAAAGAAATTTAAAAAACAAAGCATCACAATGCATAATTTAAAAACATACAACAGCCATACCATTCGAGACGGGGGCAACAGCTCTTTAGCCCCAGGCCTGTCGGAACAGCCAGGTTTTAAGGGCCTTGCGGAAGGCCTGGAGGGTGGTGAGGGTTCGAATCTCCACGGGGAGTTCGTTCCAGAGGGTCGGAGCAGCCACAGAGAAGGCTCTCCTCCGAGTAGTCGCCAGTCGACACTGGCTGGCGGATGGAATTCGGAGGAGGCCAGAGTTAACCACAACCCTGATGCAGCCCTCAATGAAATTGAGTTTGACACTCCTGATCTAGGGAAACAATACCACTAATGTGTGATTCGGATCACTACCAGCCCAGATAGCTGCTATGACCACAACTCCATTGAGAAAGCATCAATCCCATCATTCAGGGTGAGTGAGCATCAGCGCAATGAGTAGTATAAAAGACAGAGAGTGAGGCTCTTTGTCTGCGGCCAGTCCAAATTAGAGTTTTGAATGTTCTACCATTTAAAGAAGGACTCAGATTTACCAGGACTGTAACATATAGTACATATATGAAATAAATATTCCTTTTCCCTACTTGTCAACCTGATCAACATTCTATAAATTTGATAAAGATACCTTTGCTTCATGAGATAGGGAAAAAATGATTCAAATGAGAAAATTAACATGGAAGAAATAACCAAATCCCCTTGATCCAATCATAGATTGTATGTATGACTATCGGAATGTTAAGAGTTTTGATGATGGATCCAAATACAGTTTTATCTAATGTTCTTCTGGTCAAATTGAGAGAAATCAATAGTCAGGCTGCCTTATCATAGCCTTGAATTCAGAACTCTTTCTTCCTGTTGGCATTGTCTTTATAAATCCTGAACACAGAAGCAATCCCAAGAAAGAATAGTTAAGTCAGTACAGCTGCATTGAGTTGAATGAATATAAGCTTTCTACTGATATTTTGGTAATTTTTGGTAACTAAATTAAGATGATCTTGGAAAGAATGATAGATTTAACATTTTAATTGGTTAGATTTGATGTATTATATAGCTGGTATTCAGTTTGTCACCAATGCTGGGATTCTTAAGTAGTGTTATTATTATAGCAATAGCAATAGTAGTTAGACTTACATACCGCTTCATAGGGCTTTCAGCCCTCTCTAAGCGGTTTACAGAGTCAGCATATTGCCCCCAACAACAATCCGGGTCCTCATTTTACCCACCTCGGAAGGATGGAAGGCTGAGTCAACCTTGAGCCGGTGAGATTTGAACAGCCGAACTGCAGAACTCAAAGGAATACATTATAGACTCGGTCAGAGTTTAATGTGACACTGAATATAGCACAAGAATACAGAAACAGCTCTTCTGGATTAAGCCAATGGATCACTTAATCCAGCATTCTGCAGCATGCAGAGGGAAACCAAATGCTTTCTAGAAGTTTGTAAACATGGACCAGACCACAATAGCCTTCTTGTGACCTTACAACTGGTATTTGAGGTATGCTGCCTGTTATTTCAGAGGTAAGAAATATAAATCACCAAAATGTAATGATAACCCACGAATTCCTCTAGTCCTTTGAAAAGTTATCTCATTTGGCAGCTGTTACCACATCTGATGGCAGCAAACTCCTCAAAGGAATACATTGTTTAAAGAAATATTTCAATTTATCAGTTCTTAATCTTTCCAATTTACTCTTATTGGGCGTCGCCCAAGTTTTAACATTGTGAAAATGGGAATAGAACATATCTCTATTCACACTTTCCATTTTGTGCATGATTTTAAGCACCATTATTGTTTTGCTATTTAGCCAATTCTGTTACAAACTAAAATAGTTCAATATAGAACTAAGTTTCTTCATAGGAAGATATTTTAGTTTGTTCTCCTTTTTCCTGTCCCATAATCTCTTTTTTTGATTGTGAAGACTATAATTGTGCGACTTCATTCTAGATTAATGAAAGGCAATTATTGTGATGCCTGTTTTATTTTCTACGTATATTTTCACAATTTCAACTGTAGGTTGATTTTCCATGATTCCAAGGTCATATTTCTGATTAATAACACTTATATCCAATAAATTCTTATGTAAACTTTGCATCTCTTGTCCCAATATGCATTACTTTGCATTTTATTTTTGGTACATAGAGCACCATTTATTCCTTTAAAATCACCTTAGAATGTTTTAAAAAAATCCCTTTTGATTTTACCATTCTGAATACTGTCTTTCCCTGAAAATAAGACAGGGTCTTATTTTCTTTTGAACCCCGAAATAAGTGCTTGGCCTTATTTTTGGGGAGGTCTTATTATTTTTGAGGTGCAGGAGATGGTGAGCGTGGTCACCTCAGGGCTGGTGCTGTGTTGCAATATTTTCAGGGAGGGCTTATTTTTGGGGAAACAGAGTAGTTTAGTATCACAAACAAATTTAGCCAATTCCCTACTCACCATAAGTCAAGATCATTCACAAGTACATTTTAAAATAATATTTCAATGCAAATATGTAGAGGATTCTGTTTTTCATGGATTTCCAATAGGAATATGTACACTTATATTTATTCTCTATTTCCTGTTTTTAACCTAAGCAAATGATTACTTATCATTTATGTCTGCTAATTGTGGTCAGGAATCTTAAAGTCTACCTGCTTTATTGGTACCTGCAAAGAATTAAGGAACTTAATAAAACTTATCCTTGAAGAAGCCAAGTTGGATTCTTCTTCAGGTTCAATTTTTCATACAATCATTAATCATACTTTGTACCATTATACTTAGAAAATTGGCTAATTGCCCTACAAATGAAAGTTCTACATACAGGTAGTCCTCGACTTACAAACAGTTCATTTAATGACTATTAAATCAGGGTCCGCAACTTGGGAGTCCTCCTGGACCCACAGCTGACTTTTGAACACCATTTGTCAGCTGTGACCAGGGGGGCATTTGCCCAGGTTCGCCTGGTGCACCAGTTGCGTCCCTACCTGAACCGGGAGGCTCTCACAACAGTCACTCGTGCCCTTGTGACCTCTAGACTGGAGTACTGCAACGTGCTCTACATGGGGCTGCCCTTGAAGAGTATTTGGCGACTTCAGCTTGTCCAGAATGCAGCCGCGCGAGCGATCGTGGGTGCGCCTCGGTTCACCCACTTAACACCTATCCTCCGCGAGCTGCACTGGCTGCCTGTTGATCTCCGGGTACGCTTCAAGGTGCTAGTCGTCACCTACAAAGCCCTTCATGGTATTGGATCTGGGTACTTGAGAGACCGCCTACTGCCAATTACCTCCACTAGACCAATTAGATCCCACAGATTAGGCCTCCTCCGAATTCCATCAGACGGCCAGTGTCGACTGGCGACTACCCGGAGGAGGGCCTTCTCTGTGGCTGCTCCGACCCTTTGGAACGAACTCCCCATGGAGTTTCGTACCCTCACCACCCTCCAGGCCTTCCGCATAGCCCTTAAAACCTGGCTGCTCCGACAGGCCTGGGGCTAAAGACTCACTGCCCCACTTCGAATGGTATGATTGTTGTGTTTTTTTAACTATGTATGGTTTTTATGTTTTTTTATAATTTTGTTTGTTTTTCCCCTCCCTTTGAGTTGTGAGCCGCCCTGAGTCCCTTTCAGGGAAAAGGGCGGCATACAAATAAATTAAAATGAAAATGAAATGAAAATGAATATTTGTAGTTACAATGGTACTGAAAAAAAGTGACTTATGACCATTTTTCACAGTCACAACCATTTCAGCATCCCCATGTTCATGTGATTAAAATTCAGACCCTTGGCAACTGGTTCATATTTATGACAGTTACAGTGTCTAAGAGTCCTGTTATTATCTTTTATGAACTTATGACAAGAAAAGTTAATGGAAAGCCAGAGTCACTTAACAATGTGTTACTAACTTAACAACTGCAATGATTCAACAACTGTAGCAAGAAAGGTCATATTAATGGGACAAAATTCATGTAGAACCCTCTCGCTTAGCAACGGAAATTTTAGGCTCAATTGGGATCCTAAGTCATTTCTACCCGTCTAGAAAAACAAATGCCAGCCTTAAAGAAAAACTATGCATTACTTGTGCTTCAGTGATTTTGATGGGTATCAAGAAGAGGCCTAGAAATACAGTAGTGTACTACTAAAATCAATGGAAAGCTGGAATTTAAAGACTAACAGATGAATTATGGCATAAGCTTGCATGGCTCCTAGCTCACTTTATCAGTGATAACACTTTCTGCAGCAGATCCACTGCAGATGAGACACAGCTTTGTTGGTGGACTAACTCTGTAATAAGAAACAAGCAACTGATAAATAACAATAGCACTTAGACTTATATACCACTTCACAATGCTTTACAGCACTCTCTAAGCAGTTTATAGAGTCAGCATATTGCCCCCATCAATCTGGGTCCTCATTTTACCAACCTTGGGAGGATGGAAGGCTGAGTCAACCTTGAGCCGGTCAGGATAGAACTCCTGGCTATAGACAGAGTTTGCCTGAAATACTGCATTCTAACTGCATTCTAATGACTGGGCCACCGTGAAGTGGCTAGAATGCAGTTAGGATCAGGTTCTGAAGGCTCATGTCCCAATAAACTATTAAAGATTTTGCAGATATTACTTTGGAGAAAAAACAATCTGTATTACTCTTTAGACCAATAAATCCTGTTGTATTTATTATGATACAAATTGCAAGTAGCTATCTGAAACAAATATATCTCACAGATAAACCATCTTGAACTCAGCTTTTTTTATATATTTCGGTACAGAATCCATCAGTTAATACATCACTGTCAATTAGTTAACTCATTACTTGAAATTCTAAAGCTTTTGAAGTAACCTTTTAGCTTATGATCAAGTTGTTTGGTTTAACTACCAATCCATAAATAAAATGCCTTCTACTCTTTAGGTCTGCAATAACTTGCTAATTGCCATCTCTGATATTTCTTAGTAAAAAAATCCTCTAGGTTCACAAAGAATTTCCATGAATAGAAGCTTTGGAGACTATATTGTTATTTTATACATTGGCTAGTTACGTTACTATAAATTGCCTCTTGATCATTGTTATATTTTTTTCTGGTTGAATACTAAAAGGAAACAGAAAAGTATTTCTATTAATTGTAGCAAAATCAGTAGTTGTGTATTCCAGACATTCATATACAAAAAGGTAAAGAAGGAAAAATGATGCCAGACTTTAAATCAGATTTAGGCTACCTCTGATTATAATAATAAATGCTTTATGGTTCAGAGTCATGAAAGGAAGTAGTAGTGCTGATATTTCTATTAATTTGGGGCATGTGTGTTTAGACCTTATTATTTGATGTTCTTCAACACTTTTAATAAATTTCATGTCACCTTTCTCAGAGCTCAGATAGACCTACCTGTATACCTGGAATCATTTCACCAAAAGACTGTGGCTTACTATGATTAATCCAAATTCATTCTTCGTTTTCAGGCTTTTTTATAATCAAGGATGATATGGCTGGCATAAGAAGCTACGTTTTCCCATAGTGAAATGCTATACTGTTGTTCTCCTAGAATAGGCACTTATGAGTTGTTGATATGATCCATTTGCCAGTTTTCAATACTTTATCACAGATGGAAAAGGATTTGTTTTGGGTGAAAAAAGTAAAAACTCCCCCAGTTTAGCTCCTATGACTCCATCAACACAATTATTTAACTTTCTTGGTAAAAGTAACGAATGGACTACCATTGTATGTTTGGAGAGTTCTCGTTCTTTTTTATTCTCTAGTGTAGCTTATAGATCTGATATTCCACCATGCTGTCCTAATCCTATCCAAGGACTGGTCAGACTCAAAGCTATCCCTATAAGTTTCTAAACCCTCAGGTGTTGCTGCCTGCTGAGCAGTGGTGGGTTTCAAAAATTGTTCGAACCTACTCTGTGGGTGTGGCCTCCTTTGTGGGAGTGGCTTGCCGCCCATGTGACCGGATGGGAGTGGCTTGCCACCCATGTGACCGGATATGAAGATGCTGATGACACTTGTCAGAACCACCTTAAATTACCTCACACACAGCACTGGCATGCATAAGAATATGATATAAACTTGTTTTTTAAAAGGCATCTTTGGTTTGCGTTAAAACAACTTCAACACACACAATGTTCTGATGGCACCACAAACGCAGTAGTCATCCTTACCTTTCACAGAGGCACTGAGTTTTATAAATATGAGCATGATAGTGTAGAATAATCATATCCAAGGACCAGTGGTGGGTTTCAAAAATTTTTGGAGCCTCTTCTGTAGGCGTGGCCTGCTTTCGGGGTCCACTGGTGGAACCTCTTCTAACCGGTTTGGTAGATTTGACGAACTGGTTCTACCGAATAGGTGTGAACTGGTAGGAACCCACCTCTGCTGCTGAGACTTACTTGGGGATTCAGGCTTCTCTCGTGAATTATTCTACACATCAAGGTGACCCACCAATATATTTTTCTTGGGATTGTCCCTTACTTCTGCTTTCACTAAGTAAACTTTGTCATTAGCTCTGAGAAGTTTATCTGTAATACTGCACTCTCATATTTCAGCCATTAGACAATCTGAAGCTCACCAGTGTCTTAAACGAACAACTCCATCATACCAGCATGTGAAGAGAGAATTGCTGTTGCTGGAAAAGACTGACACGAGTGCTTTGAAATGGAAGTAGCATGTTATTGGACAGTTTAACCGTGACCCGTCAAAACCGCGGCCCACAAAAGCGCGATCGACGAAAGCGCGCATTTGACGTCATCACAACGCGACGAAAAAAATTAAAAATTGAAATAACAATAAAATTAAAGCAAGCCGATTCACATAAAGGTAAGGGTTAGGTTAAGGGGTTAGGGTTAGGTTTAGAGCATTAGGGTTACGTTAAATTTTACATTAAAGGTTAGCGTTAGGTTTAGCGTTAGGTTAAGGGTTAGGTTTAGGGTTAGATTTAGGCTTAGGTTAAGGATTAGGTTTAGGGTTAGGTTTAGGGTTAGGTTTGGGGGGGTTAGGGTAAGGTTTTCGCTTTATTTTTACATTTTTCGATCACAGCGCAATGTTTTCGTCGCGCTGTGATGATGTCAAATGCGCGCTTTCGTCGACCGCGATTTTGTCGTCCGCAGTTTTGTGGTGAAACCCAGTTTAACACACTTGCACTTAGAAGGGGTAAGGACAGATACATGTTTGTGCCTGCAAACCTCTGGAAGACACGAGGGCATTGAAACCAGTCTGAAATCACTGAACTGGGCAGAATGTCTTCTAAGGGTTTTGTATTCTACACAGCTGCTGTGCTAGACCCCCTAAGACCTTCTTTTAGCCTCACTTGCAATTGTCCTTTACTGTGAAGCTTGTAAAAAAGAGATAAGGGACAGAAGCACTGAGGCAGATTTGGGGGCCTCCAAATCGGATAATTGGGCTTCCTGCCATCATTTTTCAAGGGTGGGGCACATACAACCAGATCTTCCCCTTCAGTAGCTGCCACCTGCTTGTGAAATGATTCCCCAGGGAAACATCAAAGGGTTTAAAGACGTTTTATGGAAGATACATCTCTCAAATAGAAACCCCACCTTCTCTTTCAGTCCTAATTCTCTCCCTCTCTTTCTCTCCCTTCCTCTCTCTCTCTCTCTCTCTCTCTCTCTCTCTTCCCCATCCCATTTTTAAATGGTGGTGAGGAAAAATTCCCAAGGGAAATGGCAGGAAATAAAGCCTTCATCGTGCAAATATGCTTGGAGTGGGGGGGGGGGAAGGGAACCATAACAAGAAAAAATGTCTTTGAATTTCTTGAAACATGGTGGCTGCAGCGGTGTTTTTTTTTTAATGCCTTTAATTCCATGTAGACCATGGTGTGTGTGTGTGTGTGTGTGTGTGTGTGTGTGTGTGTGTGTGTGTGTGTGTGTGTGAAATCTCTAAAAAAGAATGTGAAATGGTATCTTTCCTCAGCTGCAAATCAGCTGCTAATTAAAACTGCATTAACCCTAATGGATTGGAACGCAGATCTAATTTAGAAAACCTCTGTTTATACAAGGCAGACCGGAATAACAAACTCCACTGGACTTCCCTCTCTCACTTTCTCACTCTGGCATCCACAATTTGTTAAAACAGCTTTGTGGGAAGGAAAGTTGGGGGGGGGAGGGAGAGAGAAAGGGCGATTCTTCCTGCCTCAAACACTGCCGAGCTTGAAAAACACATTTTTTATTGTTGGATCCGGCAGGAACTCCTGCCTGAGATATGCTCTTGCTAATCAGTGTCACAGGTGCTTATAAATAGTCCACCTAATTGCTTCATTATTTTTTGCCACTCTGCAGACCAGTTTTGTATTTACTGTACAGTATATAGTTAAACTTATTACAGGCACTTACGGGGATGATTTCCACCAGCCATTCTGCGAATTCTCTCTTGGTTGAGGCAAGTATTGTCTTGTTTTCTTTTTATTTCCCAGGTGACTCTGTTAGAGGCATCAGTATGGAATCTAATTAATGACAGGAGCTGTTCTAGCTGGAGTGATAAAGGTTGTTTTGGAAAGTCAGTTTAAAACAGGGCAGTTGGGAGAGCAGGGCACTCTTGCAAAGAGACAGCTCCTCCAAGGGTATTCCTCTCACATTCGCTATAACTACAGGTCTTGAGGTCTTCTTCTATGTGGGGGCAGGAACACTAAGGCGTCTGTACCCCCTCCCAGAAGCTTGTTGTTCTAATGAATGTCAGATTACACATTAATTATCAGGTTCAAAGAAGAATTGTGATGTTTAGCCAGTCAAGCATTGGTAAATCTGCTAGAAGAGAGGGACAGCTGGTGGAGATTGTTTACAGATGTGTTTTTCTTTGAAAGATAACCAAGATATCCAAATGTTACAGCCATTCACATCGGAACATGTCTAAACTACTAATGTTTTCACTCTCCCTACCCAATTTATCACAAACCAATTTGGAACCGAGTCTCCATCAGCTTCTCTTCTGCAGACCTTGAAAGTTAGGGAACATTATGTGCAAATTAGCGCTTGCCCTCTTTTCTTCTACTCTTTCAACAAGATTATGTAGACAAAGTCATTAAATCAACGTTTTCTTCCCTGGGAACTTTTATCAGGCAGGGAGTAAGAGAACACATCTCTTCTTAAAAAAATATGGAAAAATAAGGATTACTAGCACCCTCACCCCCCAATTCATTTTTGTAGGTGTGTGCCTGGGTGTAAATTTATTTGGTGGTTGAAAAATAAATAAAAACAGAAAGTTTGTCATGATGGATAACTGTTCTGTCCCCCCTTCACGGCTCTTAACAAGCGGCAAGCAGACAAACGTAAAAGGAAGTCTTTTTATCAGTTCTCAGTTCAAACTCGCTGCGAACCAAAATAAACTAATTAAAGTCTCTGCCAGAAGATAACAGACTGAAACACAAATCTTTCTTACGGCAATACAAGGTGAACCAAACGAAAGCAAAGCCGTTCTTCCAAAGTCTCTACGAATCAGGGTTACAGAAGTCAAACCACTTTTCCAAGTGTACAGCAAAGAAACCACGATCAAGGAACGCACGAAGGAACGTTGACTCCTGCGACTAGGGCGTGGCAGCATCTGTCCTTTTATCTCCAAACCTGCCCCTAACAAGCCCCAGCGGCATAATGAATCTTGTATCCCGAAAAGACTCACAGCAGACATCTGCTGAGTCACAACAGATAACTATGTGAACGAAGGATTGCTTGTAAAAGAAGATAAACAAGTGCACTAAAATCCTTCAAAGCCATCCCAGCCACATGTGGTCATTCCTCTGTTGTATTTAAAAGTCCCGGTGAGTGGTAAAGGTCAGAGTAGTATGTGTTAGCAATTTGTAGTGGTTGCACTAACTGTAGGGTTGGATTGGAGAGAAGAAAAAATAAAACAAGTCCTAAGAACAGGAAGTGAAATATTAAGGAGCAAGGCAAGAGAAAAGTAATATATAACAGGAACCGTAAGGCAAACGTTTTTGACAACTGTAAAATGGTACACCCATAATAGCAATAGCAATAGCAATAGCAGTTAGACTTATATACCGCTTCATAGGGCTTTCAGCCCTCTCTAAGCGGTTTACAGAGTCAGCATATCGCCCCCACAGTCTGGGTCCTCATTTCACCCACCTCGGAAGGATGGAAGGCTGAGTCAACCTTGAGCCGGTGAGATTAGAACCGCTGAACTGCAAATAACAGTCAGCTGAAGTGGCCTGCAGTACTGCACCCTAACCACTGCGCCACCTCAGCTCTAAGGTTTGAAGGGTCGCTGTGATTCAAAGCAAAATACGGTGTTAGCTTTGCTACAGTTTCTAATAAACCAGAATATAGTCAGAAATATATCAACACATTGCCCCCAAACAGAATATCTTGTGAGATGAATTATATGAACATAAAGTGATTTGAAGCACTGTTGTGGTGGTATTCCACAACATTTCTTGCACTGTTGTCGTGGTAAACTTAGCCTTCTTCCTCAAGGTTGACAGATCTATCAGTAGCTGCTTAGCAGTGCCAAGCCAAACACAGGCATCTGTTCCTAACCGTACGGATGACAAAATGTTAAGCATCACCATTTTGTATTTGCATCACGTCTTATGCAAGTACATAAGGGTTATAGTTTGCATCACAATGCATGTTTCATTGCTTATTCTATCTTTGCTTCATTCTTGCAGATGCCGATGAAATCAAAAGAATTCCTAGCTCTGCTTAAGTCAATTCTGCTTTGTTGGATGTTGAGGCCTAACAATATACCATTTTTACTTCACATCAAGGATTCAATCAAACTAGATGAAGCCTGAAAGAGATCTCCATTTAAATATCCCAAATGAGGATGCTGTGTTCATAAAAAATATTTGCAGCAGCAGCATCATCATCATCATCATCATCATCATCATCATCATCATCATTATTATTATGTTAATCTTTGGTGAGATTCACAGACTTTGGGGCTGGTTGGTTAGCTCAACAGCTTCGAACCCTAACCAAGGACGTAGGAACTGTTAAGGTAACATCGGAGGATATAAGCTGTTCCAAGTAGGGTGGTTTTTTGTAGAATCAGAATGTTCAAGTCTGATAAATTTAAAATTTCCAAATAGCGAGGTAGCCCTTTGGGTATTGCTCCAGGGGCTCCAATTACAATCGGGGCAACACACGATTTCTTTTTCCACAGTCGCTCAACTTCAATTTTCAAGTCCCGGTACTTTGTGACTTTTTCTTGCTGTTTATCTTCAATTCCTGCATCTCCAGGTATTGCAATGTCAATGAACCATACTTTTTTCTTTTCAACTATTGTTATATCAGGTGTGTTGTGGGCCAAGTGTCTGTCAGTCTGGATTCTGAAGTCCCACAAGATCTTGACTTTCTCATTCTCTAAAACCTTCTCAACCTGATGGTTCCAGTGGTTTTTGCTGTACTCAAATCCAAACTTTTGGCACAATTTCCAGTGAATGATATTAGCAACGCGGTCATGGCATTGTAGGTAGTCAGTTTGTGAAATTTTGCTGCACCCACTGATCAAGTGGTCGACTGTCTCGTCTTTCTCATTACAGAGGCGACATTTGCTGTTGGTGGTAACATATTGAATTTTTGCCTTCATGTAATTTGTGGCTAAGGCTTGTTCTTGAGCTGTCAAAATAAAGCCGCCTGTTTCTTTTTTCAGGGCTCCTGATCTTAACCAGTTCCAAGTTAGCTTTTGGTCAGCTTTACCTTCAATATTTTTCAAGTATTGGCTACGCATAGCTTTGTTTTTCCAATTTTCAGCTCGCTTCTCAATTACTTCTTTCTTGTATTCAGCTTTTGACTTAGTTGTCTTTAAAAGGCCTCTTTTATTTACTTCCTTATCATTGGTTCTTCACTTTTCTGGATGTAATCATTCAATCTGTGTTTTTCTTCTTCCACAGTCTATTTTACTTGTAGGAGTCCTCGACCACCCTCTGCTCTTGGCAGATATAATCGGTCAACATCACTTTTAGGATGCAAAGCATGATTCATTTTCATAAGTTTCCTTGTTTTTCTGTCCAAATTGTCCAACTCCATCTGGGTCCAGTCAATTATTCCTGCAGAGTATCGAATCACAAGTATAGCCCATGTATTTATGGCTTTTATGATGTTTCGTCCACTCAATTTGGACTTTAATATCTTGCGAATTTGTCGAATGTACTTGGCTGAAGTTAATTCCTTGACTTTATTATGCATTACATCAGAGGCCTCTAAAATCCCCAAGTACTTGTAGCCTTCTTCTGGTTTTACTGCCTTTATCATTTCTTCATTCTCAAGTTCTATTCCATCATCTTCTATGACCTTGCCTGCTTTGGTTGCCATTGTTGCACATTTGTCAATTCCAAACTGCATACCAATGTCTTGGCTAAATTATTTTGTGCTTTCAATTAATAAATTCACTTCAGCTTTTGTTTTACCAAACAGCTTCAAATTATCCATGTACACCAAGTGCGAAATTTTCAGTCCTTTCTTTGTAAGTTCGTATCCACAGTTCATCTTCTTCAAAATGATTGTCAGTGGTAGCATTGAGAGTATAAAAAGTAGGGCTGAAAGGGAATCACCCTGGAAAATGCCTCATTTAATTTCAACTTCACCAATTCTTCTTCATTAGCTATAAGCTTCGTTTTCCAGAGGTTCATTCCATGAATTTTTGTATGTTGCTGCTGATGCCAAAGATTTTCAGGCATTTCTTGATCCAGCTATGGGGAACTGAATCAAACGCTTTCTTATAGTCTATCCAAGCCATCAACAGGTTGGTTTGTCTTTTCTTTGAATTCTTTAGGATTAGCTTGTCAATCAGCAGTTGGTCCTTTGTTCCCCTTGAATTTTTGCAGCGTCCTTTCTGTTCTACAAGGAAGCAAGTTATTTCTTTCCAAGTATCCATAAATTTGGTTTGCAATGATACCAGTAAGGAGCTTGTATGTTGTTGGCAAACAGGTGATTGGCCTATAGTTTCCAGGGTCCTTTCCTTTTTCTTTATCTTTTTGGATCAAAAATGTCCTTCCAGTTGTCATCCATTCATCATTTTCAGGTGTTTTTAAGATCTGGTTCATTTGGTCTGCCAATCTTTTGTGCCCACTTGTAAGTGCCTTTAACCAGAAGCCATATAACTCATCTGGTCCAGGTGCACTCCAGTTCTTCACTTTTCTTGACTGTCTTTGCATCATTTCTTTTGTTATTTTCACATCTTCCATTTTATGCACTTTAATGGAATCCTCAATCTGTTTGCTCCATTTTGCATTTCTGTTGTGGTTCTTGTTGTTTTCCCACAAATTCTTCCAGAATTTCAGAGCTTTCTCTTTATCAGGTTTTTCATTTGTTGTTACCCCAGCTCCACTTTCTAAGCTTTTATAAAACTGGTTGTTGTTGTCGTTATTGTTATTATTATTATTTTTATGATGATGATGAATTGTCATTTGTTACAGATCTATAAATAGTTAGGGTAACTATTCATTATTCTATCAGGCCTCCTGCAGTGTGCAAATAGATCCCCATACCATAACCCTTCAGGGTTCAAAATGAGGAAATACTCTTATGATTAGATAATGCATATTTAGATTATTCTTCAGTGTATAGAACATTTTAGAGTTTTTTCTCATTCTGTTGAATTCTGATTTTTAAAAGTATTTCTTATAATAGTAATCATAGTTCTGGAATGTATTCCTTATTTCGTATACCACTGCTTCCTGGCAGGTTTCTTATCTGTGAAATACCTGAGTTTAATATTCTATTCAGAACAAGGTTAGATACTATTTTTAAAAAATATATACATGGTCATTTGGCCCAGGTATGCTGTGAGAACTAAGGTACCATTTTGTCCCTTCAAGCTGCTTGATTGTTACCTATGGAAAGACAGTCCTTATAGAAATGGCCTTTTGACTAGCTGGTCTTCAATGCTAGATCGGTTGCTAGTAAAACATCAATTAACTGAGATTTAATACCACATGAAAGAAAGCATTGGACTTGGCATTTATCATAGAACTGATAAAAGAGAAGGGAGTTCATTTTCCCCAGTTCAGTCACCAGCTACCCTAAGGGTTCAAGGCTAGGCACAGAAGATAAAGAAATAAGGGGGAATTCCATCTTGCCAACCAAACATTCCATCTGTCACTCTGCCAATTCAGAATGTCTCACTTGGGTAACCAGGATAACATAAAGACGTAGAGATGTGATATTCTTTCTGAAGAGCCAAATCTCAGTTTATCACTGAAATTATAAGCTAGATGGGACTTCAGCCCAAGTGAATTTCTAAGCACAGTTGTGCCTGGAATGGGGCTCTTCTGCAACATAATGAAAATGACAACATATATTTCCTTGTCTCCACTGAAGGTGTGGGGAGTCTCTGCTTACTCCCTCTTACTCCTATCATCCATGATAAGAGTTGCCCCGAGCAAGATAAACCATGCATCCTTATGGAAGAGTGTATGCCATCTTCCTAAATGAGGCAATACTAATAATACTTCACTGAAGGAATCATACTTTGACCTGGACATCTATACATATACACTGTAGGCAGTTTCAAATATTACATTTCTGTGAAAAGTGATTGAAAAAATGATGGCTTCACAGCTTAAGGCAGTGTTTCTCAACCTTGGCTACTTGAAGATGTCTGGACTTCAACTCGAATGCTGGCTGGGGAATTCTGGGAGTTGAAGTCCAGACATCTTCAAGTAGCCAAGGTTGAGAAACACTGGCTTAAGGCATCAGGCTAGCAACCAGGAAACTCTAAGTTCTAATCCAGTCAGGCATGAAAAACTGTCTAGGTAACTTTTTTTTTAAATATACTTTTTTATTTTCCATTTTCATGACATACAATCACATGTATACTATTACATAGCCAATATCCTATTGTATTAAGTAGTAAATTACATCAGTTCCTCTTGTCATCAACGCCCAAAAAGATAAAAATCCATTATTAGCTCTTCTGCTCTCCATACACCTCTTTCTTCTACCTCTCTTCCTACCTCCTTTCTTTCCTTCATCATCCTTTCCTACTCTACTTCCCCTTCCTTTCTCCTTCTCCTCTCTCTACATTCCACTCCTCCTTATCCTCCTCATCTTCCCCCCTTACCCTCTCTCCTATCCCTCTCTTCCTATCTTTCTTCTCTCCTCTGTTTCCCACTCTTCCTCTCATTGGTGTATTTCCGCTTCTGAGCAAACTCCAATCTATGTTAATGGTATTTATGCTTCCATATCAATATACTTAACATATCCTAGTTTTAAAGAAAAAATAAGAGAAGACAGTATACATGTGGAATCATATTACATTAAAATCTAACACCCCTCGTCAAACCTAATATACATCCCTCCCTCCCTTTTGACAAGCCACTCTCTCAGATCAACTCCCCTCACATGATTGTTGTGAGGAAGATAGGTACATGAGGCATGTTTGTTGCCTTTAGTTATTTATAAAAATAATAAAGGTAATAATAAATAATAAACTAAAAATCTAAAAAGAAAAAAAAACAGAATTGGCCACATGGGTGCATGACTTACATTGGTAATTAAATGTAAAGAGAAAGCATCCTGTATATATTGATGGCTTTTGATATCATCACCCATAATAACTTTCTAGGAAACCCAGCAGCACTGAATCTTGGAGACAGTATTTAGCAACGTTTTTAGTCTTCCCTGTAAGGATAAGATAGAAAAATGTCTTTGTGCCTTCTGCTTGATGTCTATGATACCTAAAGGATTCCACAGAGTTCCATCTTTCTAGCTACGGATATAACATCTACACAAAATGACCGGAGAAATTTTTTTACAGTGGGGTGCTATCAGTACACCAATTATTTGTACAGATCGGTACATCGATGCATATTTCCATTTCTACCAACCATCCACATCAAGGAAGCAATCGGTATATTTAAATTCAATAATGAAGTGAATGAAAAATAACAATCTGAAATTATATTGACACAATAGGTTATATAAGCATAATTATGAACCACTTTGGCATAGTATACAGACAGAGATGAAAAAATGGGAGAAATTGCACCTATCTTTGCTGGGTAGGATAGCGGCAGTGAAAATGAACATTTTACCAAAAATTTTATTTCTTTTCCAAATGTTACCTATACTTAAAAAAGATGCGAATCTTTTAGAATGGCAGAAGGGTATCAACAAATTTGTATGGGCAGGAAAGAAGCCGAGGGTAAAGATGAAAATAATGCAAGATGTACGTGAGAGAGGAGGATTGAAACTACCTAATTTAAAACTATATTATGATGCAGTGGCATTATCTGTAATCAGTGATTGGACTCATTTAACCAATGATAGAATATTGAATATTGAGGGACACGATCTGGTATATGGTTGGCATGCTTACCTGTTATTCAACAAAAAATTGGATAAGAATTTTAAAAGTCATATCTTAAGAAATGCTTTACTGCGGGTCTGGAAAAAATACCAATATAAATTAAATGACAAGATACCCATGTGGGCAATTCCTAGACACGCAATTGAAAATATGAATATAGCACAAAAACAGGATAGAATTACTTACAGACAGCTTCTTACCTCGGAAAGGGGGGTATTATAATTAAAATCCTTAGAGGTATTACAAGAGGAGAAGGTAGTTCAAACATGGTTCCAGTATGGGCAATTACAGGCTAGGTGGAAAATAGACACAATAGGAAGGTATGTATTCTTAGTAAATAAACACTGGAATCAGGATCTCAGATACACCTTGTTTTGGACAGAATTGCACTTCTCCTGAAAGAGCAAGTTCATAGTCTCAATGTACTTTGAACTTCAGGTAGCACTATTTTGTAGGTTGTGGCTATGGTGAGGAGTGTATTTGCACAATTATACTTAGTTAACCAGCTGTGTCCCTTACTGACATTGTTTTTTCAACACTGTGGACACAATTCCTTAGAGGTTGTACCTGGCCTCAATTATTCAGCTTTTAGATAACCTGGCAATAGATACTGATTTTTGCCAGATTTTTAAATGATTAACATTTTTGCATTTATATAAATTCTAATCTGTTTTTAAAAAATTAATTCAGTATTTTTATTTTCTTTTAATATTTTGTTAACTTCCTTGAATGTTGAAAATCTGAGTATAAATCAAATAAAAATGGAAGAAATTGCCTTGGGATGAAGTTTGCTGATAAAAAGCAAATGCAAAAGCCTATTTAGAGATGTGTTTCATGTATTTATTAAGAGTCAACCTTCCTATCTTCCATTTGTTCTAGTGGCACATGAGTTTATCTACTCCCTACAACATTTAGTCCTACCTACAATAAGGGGCTCTGTGGCCTGATAGGTTTATCATCTTTTAAACATTATCCCTGATTGATTATGACCATACAGCAAAGGATTGCAAAATCCTGACCAAAAGCAGAAAATATTCAGCTTGCCACTTGGCTCACTTAAGGCTACTGAAAATCAGTATGTGAAACAACTTCAAATAATTATATGACTACACCACCTTTCCCCATAATATCAAGTAGCTTCCATTTAGACCCAGTCTCCTTCTTTTACTTTAACTCTACAACATACATTATTTTATATCTCTGAATTTCCATCCCAGACTGCTTCATTGCACACCTACATTTCAAATTAAAAGTACTGTAAATAGAAGTTATCTGACATATTGTACATTCTGTTATGAATTAAATGAATTCTCTTCGCTAATCTAAATTCTTTATCCGTGAAAGTATATTTAAAAAGACACATGAACATTTTCTTTCTGTGGTTGGTGTTTTTTTTTTAAAAAGAATGTGCATTGTGACTAGCTTGTATTGAAATCAACAGATAACTTCCTGTGTCTTAATCTTCCAGTGGGAAGAAGGAATGCTAATTTGTTTGCACTGACCCATAACTTTGCTGGCAGAATCTAAAGTTACCATAATGACCCTCAAGCATAGACAGAAAAGACAGGTTTTCTTTTGCTACAAATCATTTCAGAGTTTTACTAATCCAGATTATTAAAAAGCATATTATCACCCACACACGATGACTCTTAAAAGACATAGTTCCCAGTGGGTTCCATGTTTGTATGGCCTTCATCTCCAGATCCCATCATATACTTTTCATCCCCCCAAAACATATTATTTTTGTACATTTTTTTCTCCTGTGTGTGTGCATGCACATGCGCGCGCGCACACACACACACACACACACAGAGAGAGAGAGAGAGAGAGAGAGAGAGAAACCGCTCCCTTTCCTTCCAAATCATGATTTAGTGCTTCTTTCAATAGCATGATTTCTTTTCTTTTCAGAAGATGGGCACCATAAATCATGCTGTGATCCAGCAGCAATAAAGCATTAATTTCCTGGTTGCAAGTGAATGCAGTGCATAATATCCTTTTGCCATGCTGACCCAGGGCTATTAGTCCTGCTGCTCTGCCAGCTGGATACTTCTCTGAACAGAAGATAAGATACTGAAAGATTTTGCCTGGTTCATGAAAACATTCTCCACTGTCACTCAGAGGATGCTGTCTACTTCCTATACTAATTCCTTCTCCAGCACTATCAGTTTAGTATCACCGCTAACCTCTCTCTCACACCAGGTTATTGCCTCTGTGCAATTATAGGAAGGTTAGAGTTAGAAATATGTGCATCATTTCCAATTTACCATTGACGAGAAAATAAGAAAGAATCCCGCAAGACATATTTATGGCTGCCTGTCAAGCAAATATCCAGAATACTGCAACCCAGGGACGCTAAAGTGATTCATGGACAACAGCAAGTGCTCAAGACAGCAATAAACACATCCTGCACTGATATCTGAACTAATATGGATGTCCTGAGATCCACTGACACTGCTCACAACAGCATTATCACACTTAGTTTTATCATCTAATAGAAAGGTTGTAACTTAAGTGGTGGACAGCTCATTTTACTATTTTTATTTTTAAGTTAAAGATAAAAATATGTAATTGTTTTTCCTGAAATATCAGTATGCTCTCTCAATTAAACTATTTATTTGACTGGTAAGATAAAGGGCATAAGATCCTTAAATAACCTGATTTATCCTTCAGGATAGAGTTAAAATGTGCAATAAATAACAATTAAGGTCATTATCTGGTTTTTAATTGTTGTGGCATACTGTTTTGAAAGGATGAGACTCAAAAGAGACATTGGATCAAAACTTCCATCATAATTGCCCATGCTAGGAAGCTATAATTCAGTAATTTCTGGAAGACAACATTCTTTGGCTATTGAAAAGAATATAACAAATGGAAAATGTTTAACATCCTACAACAGCTAGAGTTCAGACATACTGCCTCTTACTCAGCATATTTGCTGTGACTTGACTACTCAGCATATTTATGTAACACATAACTTTTAGGACAAGTAACTTTCCAACAATTTGCTTGGTCTCCTTTTAAAATCAGGGACAAACAGTTAATCTTTTGCTGTATTAATTATGTAAGATGGCATGCTCTATTGTAAGTCTTCAATCAGGTATTTATATTAGATGACTACATTTGGTTATTCTTAGAATGGAGATGACTATACAGTCACATATGTCCACATTTTCAATGCTTCACAATTTATCCTACTCTCCTCATTTGATAGTAGTACACTTGTGCAGATTATACAGATCTGCATGATAGTATTTATCTCCATTGGATATCCAACTTGTATTAGTGGTAATTCAAGGTGGTCTGCAAGGTGGATCTACCAATTGATAGATATGAAGGCAGATCTATCAATTGAGAAGGCAACTGTTTACTAGAGGTAATGCAACGTGCTCCCTGTTATATATGCAAATGTTAGAGGAGTGTTGAGTATGCAAATAACTGGGGGGAAGGAGTGTTATATATGCAAATGTTCCCTGTTACCAGCTCTCTGATTGGCTGGTCATTTGACGGGGGGGAAGGAGTGTTATATATGCAAATGTTCCCTGTTACCAGCTCTCTGATTGGCTGGTCATTTGACAGGGGGGGAAGGAGTGTTATATATGCAAATGTTCCCTGTTACCAGCTCTCTGATTGGCTGGTCATTTGACAGTTGCTTTGGGCTCGAGTATAAATACCCTGACAGTTGCAGGGACGTTTTGAATCGCTGTCATCTCGCAATAAACATCTTACTCTCTGATTCCATGGCTCCTGCGTCTTTCCCTCACAACATATGTAACACTCCCATTAGGCATATTTCCCCATCAATAAATCAGTGCATGTTCTGGGAAATGAAACAGCTCATTGAGATGGATCTTCTGTAATCCATATATACCTTCCAAGCAATTCTATTTCCCCTATTCCGTAATATCAGCTAAGAATCTTCATACAAATAACCAGCATTCCCCAACTACTACAAGGCTTTGTATACCTGGATATTATTAACTTCATTAACATTATTGCAAGCTATCTTACAAGTCAGTGCCCCAGCTGCACTGACCAAGTAAACGGCTGCTGCCATGCATTCTTGCCCGCTTGTCTTTAATCCATCTTGAGAAAATATTTGCTTGATTGAGAAACTTTGGCATCTTTCAAGTTATTCATTCTGGACTGCAGGTTATCATGTGCTCTCATATTCACACCGAAGACATATAGTGATCTTAAATGTATGTGCATTTGTATGTGTTTATGTGCATATGGGGGAGAACGGTGACTCAGCGATTAAAGTCTAGAAAGCTGGCAGCCTGGCCTCAAGACCTGAGCGCTGTACAATGGGGTGAGCTCCCGTTACGTGTCCCGGCTCCTGCCCACCTAACAATTTGAAAGCATGAAAATGAGAGTAGACAAGTAGGTACCACTTTGGTGGGAAGGTAACAGCATTCCTTGCTCCTCAGCCTATAGGCATGCTGGCCATATGACCATGGAAATGTCTTCAGACAATGCTGGCTCCCTCAGCTAAAAAACTGAGATGAGAGTCAGACATGACTGGAGAGAGGAAACTTTTACTTTTACCTTTTTGTACATTTAACACAGATATAGATTAAAGCATCAAATGCATGCATGTGCAATCACAGCAGGCACTGCTGGCTTGTTTACAAAGATTGTTTAAAATAGGCCAAGGGTTGCATAGGTCTTCAATGCTACACGTTACCGTCCCATGACTTCAAACTTTTCAAATACTTGATGTCATCTTACTATGTTTAGGACTGTAACTTTTTCCCAACTAGTAAGGCCACACTGTATGTTGAAATTGTACGTCAGCAATCTAGAAGGCATTGGGTTATGAAAGGACATTTTAATACATGTGTCAGCTCAGCATGAGACAATAACAGCATAAATCCCTACTGCAAACCTGTCCTTACATGGTGATGGAAAAGTGCCAAAACCTTCTAAAATCCAAGGCCCATGAATATGGGTTATCCATTTCTGTCTCAACAGATCATTTACTTGCATACAAGTCTGTAAATGTATCTGCAGCGATGAGTGGAAATGCCCCATTCTTATTTACCTCACTGAATTATTGCCAACATGTGACTCACATCCAGACCAGATTTTTTTTTTCATTAGTCAACAAGCAATCTACACTGACTGGAAACACCTTTCTATCACTTTTGCTCCGATAAGTTTGCAAGGCAAAGCCAACATTGTTTATACGTTTTTTATTCTCTATTCTATTTCTATTCTGCTCCACATCAGCAATATTCACACTTTCCGCAAATAGCATGAAAAAGGCTCTGAGGTGCACAATTCTCACTTGTGAAAATCTTCTAGCTTTGAACTAATGAAAAGAATCTTCTATAGCCACTGTGAACTTATTCAATAAAAGCAAGGAAGCAATTAACAAGACAGAGTAGGGGTTTTTTTTTTAAACTCAAATGTAAATGCAATTTAAAAAACAAAAACTCCCATATTTGACTTTCAGGTTAATAGGCCATGACCTGAAGTTTGGATGGCATGGATACTTATGGTATGATGTTAAAACTGATGTAGATTTTAAAAATCACTTTATATGACATGCCATATTGAGAATATGGACTAGATATAAAGCCAGACTGTGCCTGAAAACACCTACTTTTTTCATTTAAAAAAAAAACAGTATGCAAAGACAAATGGTTAACATACTAGGAATTATTAGAAAATCATCAAGGAGAATATAAAATTAAATAGGGAATAGAGCAATTATTGGCAGAAAAATCTACCATAATTGTCAGTGGTTTTGCCAGTAGTAGTGGCAATGGGAGGTTCTGCCCACCTGCCGAGAATGTGTGTATGTACGCGGGAGCGCGCCCAAACTGGTTGTAAAGAAATTGGCAACCCACCTCTGGAAGCAAAGTAGGTCAGAATTTGAAGTACAATTGTGTACTGATCATGAACATGTAAAGTAATTGCTAAAATGTATAAATAGTAATAAATAATAAACAAAATGTATACATATTTTTTTTGAAATTTGAAACAGAAAGAACAGGTTAAAGGGTACAATAAAGTAGGCTGTGAATTGTTTCTACAATATACAAATGGATCAGTAGGAAAATATGTGGTAAAAAAGACTGAAATTTACCTCACGTTATGAACTTAAAGAGAATGTTTAGCATCTGTATGTTGGTATGTGACAGCAATGAAATTGTCTAGTGTGAATCATGGCAGTTCAAATGTATTTTGGAAATATGAATAACATGAAAGGACATTTTATCATGCTTGGCGGACATGTAACCTCCCCCCCTCAAATGGATTCATTGATATTAAAGGTTAACATTCAATTGAAGCCAGAACTTTTCCTTTTAGTACTGATGGTTAAACAGTTAGAAAGTGGCATTGGAAGATTAGTTTAGTATACATTTACTGCAGTGAAATTATTATATGTATAGAAATGAAAAGACTCAGCATTTAGCCACCATGTAAGAAGGGGATTAAAATATAAGTATACGTAAAATTAATATGAAGATTATTGGAATTCATTTTTTTATACTTTTCTTTATATTTTTCTCTTTCTTCTTTTTTCTTATTGCATTTTTAATTTTTCCTGTTACTTCTCTATTTTTTTGTTTTCTCTGTTCTGTTAATTTTGACTGTTGCTATTATAACTTTCAGTAAAAATTTATATGTATATAGATATACTATACACAAGATGGCAAACCTATGACATGCGTGCCACCTGTGGCACACAGAACCATATTTGCCAGCACGCAAGCTGTCAGCTAACGGCGTCCATGTGCACGCTGCCAATTTTCTGCCTTACGAAGGGCTGGAGGAGGCTGTTATCACCCTTCCCAGGCTTCAGGAAAGACTCCGGAGCCTGGGGAGAGTGAAAAATGAACCCAACGGGCCAACTGGAAGTTCGTAAACGATCCATTTCTGGCTTCTGATGGGCCTCCGGGGCACTGGAGGAGACCGTTTTAGCCCTCCCCAGGCTTAAGGAAAACCTCCGGAGCCTGGGAAGGGCAAAAGCCCCCCTGTGGGAGGGTGTCATGCATGCATGTGCGGGAGCTTTGCATGTACATGCACACACTTCTGGTTGGCCCGGTGGGTCTATTTTTCATCCTCCCCAAGCTCCACTATTTTTGTCCACTAGTCATTGCCGACTATAGAGGGCAGCATTCATATTGTTTCAAGCCCATTGAGTCAGTGCTGTCCAAAGACATTTCCATGGTCATGTGGCCAGCATGATGTCACAATGTGCTGTTACCTTTCCACTGGTAACTATTTATCTATTCGCATTTGCATGCTTTTGAACTGCTAAGTTGACAGGAGCTGGGATGTGGATGGGAGCTCACCCTGTCGCATGGCATTTGGGTCTCGAACATGGGCTGCCAGCATTCCTGCCAGCAAGTCCAGCATCTTAACAAATGAGCCACTGCACCATCCCTGATAGATGATGGTACTTGTCATCAAAAGATTAACTACTTTTAATGGAAGAAGCAAAAATACACTGAAACAGGATACAGAAAAAGCTACTTTTTCTGGAAAAGAATGGATAGTTGTCAACCTCATTCAAGAATGAAAAAATGCAATCTGGTTTTTATATATATATATATATATATATATATATATATATATATATATATATATATATATATATATATATATATATATATATATATATATATATATATATATATATATACACATACATACATACATACATATATATATATATATATATATATATATGTATACATACACACACACACACACACACACACACACACATATATATGTTATATTTGTGCTGATAAATAAATAAAGGGAGACTAGTATAGATCTATTTCAAGCTATTTAGCTCTCATCAGCTAGCCATACCCTTACTGGGAATCGAGCCTATATATATATCAGATTGCATTTTATATAATAAGTCTCCCTTTATTTATTTATCAGCACAAATGCAACACACACACACACACACACACACACACACACATGTTGTGACTCAGCAGATGTCTGCTGTGAATCTTGTCGGGATCAAGATTCATTATGCAGCTGGGGATGATTAGAAGCAAGTTTGGAGATAAAAGGACGGATGCTGCCACGCCCTAGTTGCTGGAGTCAACATCGTGTGTTCTTGTTTGTACAACTTGTTTGTACATCAATTACTTGATGATTAATCGTGATTTATGCTTGTTACACTTGGATAAGTGCTTTGGTGTTTCATGTAAACCTGATCTGTGAAGACTGTGGAAGAACTGCAGTGATGGTAAGAGTTTTTGTTTTGCATTCTTGTCGGAGAGTTGTATTTATGTTATTTCTGGGCTCGAAGCCAGTTTGAACTTTGAACTGATAAAGACAAAGTCCTTTTAAGTTTGCCTGTCTTGCCGTGTGTTAAGAGCCATGAAGGGGGGACAGAACATATATATATGGATACCATGCTTAAAAAGATACCATGCTTAAATAGATATACTATACCCATGATGGCGAACCTATGGCACACATGCCACTTGTGGCACGTGGAACCATATTTGCCAGCACGCAAGCTATCAGGTTTGGCGCGCATGCGCACAGCAGCCAGCTGATTTTCGGTCTTCCGGAGGGCTGGGGGAGGCCATTTTCACCCTACCCAGGCTTCAGGAAAGCCTCCAGAGCAGTGCTTCTCAACCTTGGCAACTTGAAGATGTCCGGACTTCAACTCCCAGAATTCCCCAGCCAGCAAATTTGCTGGCTGGGGAATTCTGGGAGTTGAAGTCCGGACATCTTCAAGTTGCCAAGGTTGAGAAACACTGCTCCAGAGCCTCAGAACTCCTTGAGGTTCTGATGTACAGTAGCTCATTCTGACTAGAAACCAGCCATAATGCAACTGCCTTTTCCCACTCCCCCTTTGAACCCGCCCTGTGCCACATACATCTTTTGTGCATTGAACTTGACACATTGTGTAGTAATGAACATGTTCCTTGTGCCTCTACCACCATCAGAGTTTTCTGCTCATGTATTACATGCTAATCATGTAAACTACCCAAAATGTTTGGAAGGATGTTTTATAAATTTAAGGAAAAGAAAAAAGAAATGTGAAATTTAGTCTACACCTTTCGTCTTCCCAGAAAATAGCTAGAAAAAAACTGTTTTCATCTTTTATACCAGTGGTTCCCAAACTTGGCAACTTTAAGACTTGTGGACTTCAACTCCAGCAGCTGGCTGGAGAATTCTGGGAGTTGAAGTCCACAAGTCTTAAAGTTGCCAAGTTTGGGAACCACTGTTTTATACCAATACTCTTTCATATGAATAGTTAAGCTTTAGAAGTATTCATAAAAAATCATTCAACGTCAAAAAATGCTACTATATCAGGATCTGTCTTAAAAAACAATTATTCTCCAAAGTAGCCCAAAATTATGATAGGCCTAATATCTTGAATGACCTCCATCCCTCTTGGGGCAGATGGAATTAGGATATACAGTAGTTTTGTGTGAATATTCCTATATCATGGTTCTTTTTATTAATCAGCTGCAGAGATAAAAATTTAAATGTCAGTGAATAAAAACTAAGGTCATTATAGCAAATCATCAGAAAGGTTTACTTGAAAAGGAAAAGAAATAAAATCTCTCCATTTTTCTGAAATACTGAATGGTGTTTCAAGGAGAAATATTAATTGTGTTTGTAGAATAGCCTCTGGGCATCCAAATCACTTGAGTATGCCTTCAGGGAAAGGCGGAGTTAATTAAATTATCTTATATTTAGCATTAATTTTCTTCCAGGCTTGTCAGGTAGCAGACAACAAGTCTAGGCTTGAGTGATTCTGAACACTGGCTCTGTGCAAAGATCTGAGCCTCTTCCTACCAGGAGAAGAGTCAAATGAGGCTGCATTATTGCCCTTTATTATTCATTTGTATGCCAATTCCACCATCAATTTTCTGACAACACCCATCACCCGTCAAACCTTGCTGTCAAGGAAATAATGCTATTCCATATAGATGCTGCCTTTATTTGACAACAAACCTCAATGTGGCTAAAGAGGGCCTTTCATTCTTTATTCCTATTCTCCTTGCATTACCACAAAATGGTTATGATGCTCTTAAAAAGGCCCTCCAATCTGAACTAGGTTGCCAGTTGACACAAATTGGACCAGGCTCCTTGTCTGTGGAGATTCTCAGTCAACCGGATCACAGTTGTATCAAAGGTGCTTTTTCAAAAGGCAACTGGACTGTTTTTTCCCCTGAGGAAGAAGCTGTTTTGCTTCTCATCCAAGAAGCTTCATCAGCTCAGAACCAAATCAAATGTGAAATAGTTAGTTAGATAAATATGTTAGGATTTTTACTATTTTGGGATGACTGAACGCTCAGAAGTCTCTATTTATTTATTATTTATTTATTAATAAAATTTATAGGCCGCCCAATCCCGGAGGACTCTGGGCGGCTTACAAAAAGAAGAGGAAAAGAAAATAATAAAAAATAAAAAAGACAGATTTAAAATCACAACACATGCATTTGTTCTGATCGGGGCTGAACCTCAACAGTGATGTCAACAGCCCCAGGCCTGCCGGAATAGCCAGGTTTTAACAGCTTTTCTTTCAGTTACTTTGACAGCAGAGGTGGGTTCCTACCAGTTTGCACCTATTCGGTAGAACCAGTTCGTCAAATCTACCGAACCGGTTAGAAGAGGTTCCACCAGTGGACCCGGAAAGCAGGCCACACAGAAGAAGTTCCAAAAATTTTTGAAACCCACCACTGGTCCTTGGATATGATTATTCTACACTATCATGCTCATATTTATAAAACTCAGTGCCTCTGTGAAAGGTAAGGATGACTACTGCGTTTGTGGTGCAATCAGAACATTGCGTGTGTTGAAGTTGTTTTAACACAAACCAAAGATGCCTTTTAAAAAACAAGTTTGCATCATATTCTTATGCATGCCAGGGCTGTGTGTGAGGTAATTTAAGGTGGTTCTGACAAGTGTCATCGACATCTTCATATCCGGTCACATGGGGGGCAAGCCACTCCCATCCGGTCACATGGGCAGCAAGTCACTCCCACAAAGGAGGCCACACCCACAGAGTAGGTTCGAACAATTTTTGAAACCCACCACTGTTTGACAGGCAATTTTAATACAGAATTTCATCAAGCGTTTTATCAAGTGTCTGTGGTTTTCACTTTAACTATTTTAGTGGTTCCATTTTTAAGATTTTAGTATATTAAAATAATGATATAGTAAAATAGTATTTTAATGCATTAAATCATTTCTGTACAGTATGCATTAAGCCAGTCTATGATCATAGTATTTTACCATATTAAATTATCAGCTTTGGGGATATTAGCACTACAGAAATATTTCAGTTCCTATTTTCCTTTAGGGGTCGTCTTCTTATTGGATCACTATTAGCGTATTTCATAATGAAACCTCTAAAAAGGAATATCATTCACCTCATAAATATAGGAAACCAATAATAGTTTCTCCCAGAATATACAAATTGGATTTCTTTAAAGAATATGACCTCCAAATACCTTGGTGCCAAGACATAAAGGTCTTTATAGATAAAAATTAATATATTTCAATTTCACTTGAAAGTTCATAGCAGCTAAACCCAAGAACTTTTGCATCTGTCATATATGGTCTGTTGCATTCTGAACCAATTGTAGCTTCCAACTCTGCGTGTAGCGCATATTGCAGTTGTCCAAGCAAATTGTGATAATGACCTGTAAGTTTATCCTTTTCAAGGCAGGGTCACAACTAGTACAACACCTAGAGATGGGCAAAGGTTGTCCTTTATCCAAGTTGTTTTGGTGGGGGAAGAGCAGTGGTGGGTTTCAAAAAATTTTGGAACCTCTTCTGTAGGTGTGGCCTGCTTTCCGGGTCCACTGGTGGAACCTCTTCTTACCGGTTCGGTAGATTTGACGAACCGGTTCTACCGAATAGGTGCGAACTGGTAGGAACCCACCTCTGGGGAAGAGATGCAAATTATAATATTTTGCTCTGGAAAGTCAATATGAAAAAAATGTGTTTTGGTAGTTTATGAATCATATAAAATCAGTATTCAGCAGAGAACTTTGTCTTGGAAGCTTTCTCGTGACAAATATATAAGTAGCAGGCAACTTAATTTTTTCTCCACTTTTTCAATTATGAAAGAACATTTGTATTTTTAAGCTGATCTTCTGCCTATGAAAATAGAGAAGGGTTTACCTTTAACTAGCTTATGTGCTTAGTTTTCATTATCCATCAATATCCATTAGTTTTTTTACAGGATATGACACTAAATATTTTCATTCTATTATTAAGGCTAAAGTATGGTTAAGTGGCAAGAAAAGGAGTTAACTTTAAATGTTAATGTTGGTGTATGGTGCAATAGACAAATATGTAGAGACTGGCCAAGATAACTAAATATACCTACAACAAAAGAAGTGCAAATTTGTTATGATTATATTATATAACTAATCATAAATAATGTTTAAAAATGCTCTGGGAACATGTTCAATTTTTCAAAAGAAAACCAAGCTTTAAAAAAAAAACACACACCAATTTGAGGAAAAGTCTAATCAGAAGTGATTATGCTTGATGGGAAAATAAAAAATGGGGATGAGAAATAAGTGAAATCCTGGACACCAAATTTGTTTCTGAGTTCACTTATGAAATAAATAATTTAAAGGATTTGTTAAACATTTATAATTGCCAGTCATGCTGGACTTCTTCAGTGCCTGCAACTTTTTGCAACATAAATCCTATCTCACTAATCTCTACCAATCTCTCTATAACACACACAAACACACACACACACAAACAGACCAACATGGCAACCAGTATACATAATGCAAGAAAGATGTTTCTGTGACCCTCTGTCCTTTAGAAAATCTTTCTCATTTCTCAGGAGCAAGAGACGCTTTGCATTTTAGATTTCCTTCTAAATGTTTTTGTAAAATAAGCCTCTTAGAAAAGATAAGTTTCCGATGATTATTAAGATTAAGAATATCAAATAAGTATATCTGAATTTTTCTTTTAAAAAGTGGTCTTTGCAGAAGTAATCAAAAGCTCTCAAATGTCCTTCTTTCCTCCCTCCCACCCTCCCTCATCCCTTGTCATTCTGTCATTTCTATTAAATTATAGTTTCATGTTGTTAATTATGATACCCAGGTTTTATACAACTTGGTGTCTTCTAGATTTCAACTCCATCACCCCTCACAAATCTCAAAGTTGGACAATGTCTGAATAGCTCCTGGTTGGGGTGAGCTGCAGAGAATATAGAGGAACCTGCCCACTTTTTGGCACATCCTATTATTAATTCCATTGTAAGTAACACACCGTGTATAGATGCATCTATGGAGAGCATTGCATTGCAGTTCATATGACCCTGTAAATACTTGCCTGATCCTGACTATAGCTGGTGAAGAGAAAGTAAGGCTTTCCATTTAGTTGGCATACAACCAGGGAATTATTTCTTTTATCTCCTTGCTCAGGAATCCCTATTGGAAGTCAAAAGAGTGAAAATGATAGCCATAACCAAGCAATCAAAGCACCATCCTTTTTTGGCTGGCATCAACACACATGAAACAAGGCAAGGTTTCAATCACATGGATGTGGTTGCAATTATTATCACTGTTTACGAATAACGAAAATAATAATAATACGTTTTTGCTCTTTCCATATCTTCATTTTGTGATCTAGAAAGTGGGTTGTTCCAGCGGAGTAAATTATATCTATGATTCTATTTTGAATGACTTGCATAATTAGATGGGGAGGATGCACAGTTAATCCATTTAAAAGTATAAAGAAATTCATTTAATGAATATTATGGTCCTATTAGACTTAGAAACATCCAACCCTTTTGTTGAATAAAAGTTCAATGAGATTAACTTCTTTTAGTTGGTTTTAAAGAATAATCAAACATGTCCTACTCTGATAGCATACTACTATTTCTTAGTGCATGAATTCTGCATACCAATATCTTCAGTGTAGGAGTATAAGAATGAAACTGGATGACATTAGATTTCAGTTAAATAATTACAAATTAAAGAGGATCACTTCTACTTTCCTTGCTTACTATAGTACGATAAGACTGCTGAACTACTTGAACTTGTAATTATATAACTGAAATGTTAATCTTCTGGCTTGCTATTCCATTTGACTGCATTAACTATTTTCTTAGAATTGTCAAGTTTACTCCTTGACACAGAGACACTTCCATTGGAAAACCTATTATTTTATCACATCAGGTTTGACCATAAATAGAATAATGAAAGTTTGTTGCACAGTCTTTTATTACAAAAACAGTTAATAGCATCGGTCTAATATTTAAATAAAGAATCTGGGGTGGAAAGTGCAAATGACTGATATTTCAATTTGCAGTGCTAAATAAATCTTTAATTATTTTTACAGTTTTGCCATATTTTTACAAATAAAATAGTAACTATAAATATCAATATTTAAATGCAGCATTGTCTAAATTGCATTAAATGTTCATAAATGTATGGTAGAAAGTATTTATCCTCCCCTCAAAAAGACAGTAGTTCTGGCCACAATCTTTCAAGCCTAACTTTTTTTGACCAGAATACTATAATGCATGCTTTAGCTTCAGCTAATGAGATATTTAGCATACGTATTTATCCTATTTTTTGTTCATTCGTTTATAATGCTGTCTGTGAATACAAGTCACAAGATCAAATGAATTTTTCATTTTTTTTTCATTTTATTAGAATTTATAGGCTGCCCTTTTCCCTGAGGGGACTCAGGGCGGCTTACATAAAATAAGGAAGGGGGGGTACGAGACAGTAAACGCAAAAAATACATAAAAGTAAAATAGTAAACATTCATTCATCATTCGGGTGGGGACATATTATCTTTATCCCCAGGCCTGACGGGCTAGCCAGGTCTTAAGGGCTGTGCGGAAGGTCTGGACGGTGGTGAGGGTATGAATCTCCACGGGGAGATCGTTCCAAAGGGTCGGAGCTACTACTGAAAATGAATCTACTTAGACCTCATTCTGGTCCAAGTAGAAACTCTCTTGAACCAGGGTTCCTAAATGTTAGCTTCCTCCTAATGACCAAATCTAAAGTCTGTTCAAGGTATCTATCAAAAGCACTTATTTTAATGAGAACACAGAACTATGGCATCACCCTGAGTGGAAAACTAATTCCTTAAGGAGGAATTTCATCATCCTCCACGAATGGTTCTGTCTTTGTATCTTCAAAGGGAAGATTCATCCACCTGGCCACTATAAAATGTTTCCTTTGTTGATGTAGTATCTTCTGTAATTCAAAGTCATGGAGATGCTGATTGGTTCAGTAATTATTATGTACACTGCTACAGAATATTTATATTTTATCCAACTACAGTGATAATGTGTAATGGCAAATCTCTTTTATCCACAGAGGACCATCCAGAATTGAGGAATGGATAAAATTATGTGCAGTTACAACAGCCAAGTAGCAGATAGATATCATGCTTTTAGCCCCAGGTATTGTGTATTATCAGTTCAATCAATTCAGTATGAAAATATTCAACCAATGCATTATATCAATCTAGTGAAAACTTGTTTTCATTATTATTTTCCACTATTCTTTTTGAGTTTGGGAGTGGAGTGGTTTTGTTATTGTTGTTTGAGAAAAATACTCAGATTAAAATTTAAAAATACGAATTCTTTAAGGTGGTGATCAGTTTCTTCCACTTATGTCCGTAATGAGATGTCTGAGGAATGTGTGCGTGGCTATCAACAATCATCTTTCTGGACATTGACAACCATATTTTGAACACATTCTATGGGAGGTCTTCATGTAGGGAAGGAGAGAATCATATTTTTTTCCCAGAAGACCAACAAAGAGGACTGTGGAGTAGGAATGCCTAAGATGAGGAACAACAGTATGCTCGCACAGTTTGCAACAATAATTTAAAAAAAATGATTTATCGTTATTAGAATGTCAAAATAATTTTTAAACCATGCTGAAAATAAGGTTGAAAAAGCAGAGTTCGCAGGGAGAAATAATTCTGTAGGACTAATCCTACAGAAATGTAAAGTGATGTAAAGAAATGTAAATAAATGATACGTCTGGACAATTTGGTGGACAGAGAGGAAGATAGTAAGAAATGATCCTAATAAATTCACGTAATCTTCGTCCAAATATAGCCTAAGGATTTTGAAAATACAAATGGGGAAAAAAAACCCAGATATTCCTAAATCAACTGTTTCAATATGGGGAGATGTTTCACTTGATCATTACAAAGACCCATAAATAAAGGCATCCAGTGAATCTATTTTAAATCCACATTTCTCTCTCAACTGTCCTAAGAAACACACACACACACACACACACACAAACACAGAGGCATAACCTGCAAAGCTTCTTAAATTTGTAGTAGCACTTGCAGATCAATATATCTTGATGTGGTTTATAGAGACTGCTTAGATACAGTATCATAAGAGAACAGCTTGGGAAAGGCTCTTCGTAACCATTAAAGATAAAGCTATGGGAACAGGCTAAAACTCTGCCAGGAGAATATAAAGCTGTAAGATTAGTAGAAGATAAATTCTTATTGCTTAGAGCATGCCCTGGTCTAGCGCTTCTGGAGGAGGACAGAAAAGTTATTAGATATGAAATTAATTCCATAGTACCTAGAATTCCACTGTTATAGCCTGGATAACCTAATCACTTTATCCTTACTCCCTAACACATTAATCCACCTCCTAATTCTTTACCTAATTAGAGAGAAATTTGGAGCAATGCTGGTCAGGAAGGTAAGGATTAGGGTTAAGCAAACACTTGTATTCGAAACCCACTGCCTCTCTTAGTCAGTGTGAAAGATCCTTTAAGAAACTCCCACCCTAGCTAATCCATGACCCACAGCAGGGAGGAGTGTTAACAATTTAGTTTAAAACTCACACTCTCCGACAAATGCATTTAAAAAAAAAACAGATTGGCTTCTTTGATTTATAGGTATTAGTTGTTTTTCCAAGGCCCATTAATGACTCTTCATCATGTACTTGTAAGGAGCATTAAGCAAGAAAAGTTGTTCCCAGCACTGTATTATTCAAAGGCAATTTACACTAATTATTGGAGTCCATGGTGTTGCCCATATTAGCAGAATGATCAGTCCCAGCAGGCTAAAAATACTTTTAAACCGCTGGGGTTTTGTCAAGGCACAAAAGAAGGGCTTTCACTGAAGTGTGATTTTTTTTCACACTTTAAATCTCAAATGTTTGTAATGTTCAAAGATGAGCTTGTTTGAAGACAGAGACTTATTTACTGATGCTATAATGTATCGCATGAAAAAGGGATTAAATAAAATTAAAAAATATAAACTGTATATTTTAAATAGTGCCTTTAAAATTTACATCCTATTCAAGATTTGATTTAAACGATTATTTCATAGTTTCAATAGTTGGAAATATTTGTGAACCTTTCTTGTTAAAAAGTTTTCCTAAGATCTACTTAACTGGTCAAATATATTTTAAAATAACTGACATATAACTCAAAACAGAAGAGGCTCTTTGTGGTAAATCGTACCCTTGTTTTACCAGGCTCCAAACATAAAATAGAAGGAAGTAGAAATATTAGATCTGTTCACCACCTTGAGTTGTTTATAATAATAATAATAATATAGGTGAAATATAAAAATAAATAAATAATAAAAACCTTTCTATTTCAATGTATACACTACTATAATATGGTCTAAATCTAATGAGATTTGTTAAATTATCCAAAGGTAAAATCTTTGAAGCCAGAACATGTTTGTGCAAATAAACTAGGATTTGTATTTTGTAGGTGAATTGCAACTGATTGCAAATCAGCAGGGAGGAGAAACAAAAACTCTTCTGAAAGATACAACACTAAAATATTCAAGGATATTTTTCCAGGATCAGCGGGAGCTAGTGGGCTGGTAGAATTTACAGCTATTTTAAAAATATTGATTTTATGTTTATATTGTAGCTGCACCCATTTCTAAATAGGTGTCTATTTCTTCTTCTACTTAGAGCAGTGTTTCTCAACCTTGGCCACTTGAAGATGTCCGGACTTCAACTCCCAGAATTCCCCAGCCAGCATTCGCTGGCTGGGGAATTCTGGGAGTTGAAGTCCAGACATCTTCAAGTGGCCAAGGTTGAGAAACAGTGACTTAGAGCATGGGTGTCAAACTCATGGCATCACACTGCCGTCACATGACATTTCATGATGTTTTTCCCTTTACAGAGCTAGCGTGGCCGTGGCCTGCAAGTGATACATCCGGCCTGTGCACCACCACTTTCCCACCCCTGACCTAAACTATAAATTAGAGAAGTTCAAGATCATTGTCAGTTTTTACAGGCAGAAGAGCAGGGAATGTAAATATGAGTGACTTTTCGAAATGAGATGGGCAGCATATACATTTAATGAATAAATTAATGAACAAACAAATAAAATTACAATTAATTTTTATACTCTTCAGGGGAGTTGTCTTTGTGACAACAAAAAGTAGTAAGATGTTGTTTTCAGATAGTTATAAACAGACTCAGGGTCCAGAGGGATTTGAAATAAGATTTTAAATTAATTATAAGAATCTTTCCCATGAAAAACAACTTAAAAATGATAGGTTTGGAGTTCAAAGATTGGACACTAAAAGGAACCAGAAGAAACTGAAGCTTACAATTCAAGAAGTACATTTAAACTCATCTTTCTAACTCTTATAAATCAGAATACTTTAATATTAGTTGTATTGAAGGATATTTGTGAAAACATGGAAACGAAAGTTAATTTTAAGAATGTCTGCTATTATAAATAGATATGCAAATGATGTTATTGAAGAGGAACAAGTTCTACCAGGTAAGACTTAAATTGATTTGAAGATGTATTTAAAATGACAGGCTACAAAGATGATATATGGCTATATAAATGGAATCAGCTGCGTTCTTATGAGCATACAAATAATAAATCAGAAGAGTGACTTGCATAACTTTCCCAGATGGGGTTTATAAAAGAGACCTGTTAAAGTTTAAGGATTTTATGAGTAGAGACAAAGAAAAAAGAAAAAGACTTCACATTGTAGAACATTTTTTTAAAGAATTAAAGACCAAGATTGTTAAAAGTAATGGGCAGGAATATAAAATTGGTTCATTTGATCAACGTTAAAATAAATATGTTGCTATCCATGTTCACTCTTAATGGACTTTTACTGACTAGGACTGAGTGACAAGATATTAAAAGTTTTTTTTTTACAGATAAGACATGGGATATGGGAACAAGAGATCATCTGTTATATTTTAGGAGGAGTTGATATGTTACTAAAATATTTATAATTATTCTAACAAAAGGGGAAGTTACAACTGTATATATTTCTTTTCTTTTTCTTTACTATATTCTTATTTTTATTTCTTTTCTATTTTTATTCCTATTCTTTTTTCTTTTCTGCTCTTTCTAATTTTTCTTTTTATTCTTTCATTTTTAAGCTCATATTAGCTTTTAACTTTAAAATCATTGCAAAACATCTGCAGTAGGAGTATTTTTCTGTGAAACTTATGATGGTTAAACTACCTTGTTAATTTACATAGGAAATGTGGAACTGCAAGAGAAATTAACACTAGAAAAAGAATGACTTTGCAGTGAAAATAGTCAGAAAAAAATAAGCTTTAAAGATAATTGGTCTATTTATAAAATGTTTGCAGCACTTTGATCCATTAGTAAAATGATTGAAATATTGGCAGAACTATGCATTCATTATCACCAGATTTTTCTTCTCTGGATTGTATAGAAAAAAAAGAAAAGGAAGGAAGGAAGGAAGGAAGGAAGGAAGGAAGGAAGGAAGGAAGGAAGGAAGGAAGGGGAAAAGGGAAGGGGAGGGAAGGAAGGGAGGAGGGAGGGAGGGAGGAAGAAGAATATTTGAGGCATAATAGAAAAATCTCCGCGTATGTTACATTTACATTTCCTAACGGTAAAACAAGTTACATCAAAATTAAAATAGATTTTAATTTCCCTTAGTAGCCATTTGCATAGTTTATGGTATGCATGAAGCAAGGGATTGTGTTACAATTCTCCATTGGACCCAAAATTACTGTATGGTTGAGCTGTTCTGTATTCTCAATCCACTAATAATTCTTCATTCGAACTGTCTTTCCATATTACAGTATTCTTAAATGTTCAAAATGAAGTAAAGGATTTTGAACCATACACAGCTTCAAATGGTGTTATCAAAAATCGAGGTGAAGAAATGATATGATGTAAAAGTACCCCTCACTACATCTAGCAATGCATTGGATTGAGATGTCATAAATAGAAAAGTCTCATTAAAATCAATGGGACTTCATTAAGGACACTTTTACATCGTACCATTTCTGCATCTCAGTTTTTGATAAAAACAATTTGAAGCTGTGTACACTTCAAAATCCTTTGAACATATATAGGGAACTTCATTGGGGTTCATGTCCTCGTTTCCAGTTGACCAATAGGAGCAGGGGTGGGTTTCTCGCCCCGTTCCAACCGGTTCGGTTGGAATGAGGCCGGCGGTGTCCTTGCGCATGCGCGCGCATGCACATGTGCACTGCGCGCGCATGCGTACTAGCGTCTGTGCGATGCTCCAGCTGCTCCTGGAGGATGAGCGCAGGCGCTATATGCGTCCTGCGCATGCGTGGAAGCGCAGAATTAGGCAAAACCGGGTAAGGAGCGGGCGCGGGCGCGCGCGGGGGCCTTCGCCGTTCCCAGAAGTTACTTACTTCCGGGTTCGGCGACCAACCGGATCGCGGGGACCGCCGTGAACCGGTTGAAACCCACCCCTGAATAGGAGTGTGCAAAATTATTATTCAATCCGTATCCTTTCCCCTGACACACCATAACAAAATCTCCCCATCCACGTTCTTAATCCACATTGTATATATTTGATCATTGGGGGGGAGGGGAGAGAGAAAACTAGAAATGCTGATTAGTTCTTATGAAAAAAAGCTTTTCTTGCAGTTACTGCAAAGCTAACTGGTACAATTACTTTCTTCTTGAAAGCTATAAAGTAAAAAGAACAGTTTTGCAACTGTTTACCCCCACCTGATAATAAGCAGTTAGACTTTGGGGGGGGAGTTAGAGAGAAGCATTACTTAAACTGCTTACAAGCAGGAATATGGAACTTGATGAGAAAGATCAGGGAAAAGAGAGATTGGGGAGAACAAGAGTTCCTGCATTATCCACAAGCTCTGCAGAGTTTATGTGTTGAAAATGAAATGATTACCTCTTTTGTTATTCTATTTCCAGCATATATCACATCTGAGCCAGGAATAAATTATCTTAGCCAAAATGATAACACTGGTGCAAAGCTTCTAGAGCAGAATAAACATCTTATGTCAAAGGGACTTCAGTCAAGACTAAATTATGTTCAATTAAGTTCATTCTTTACTTTCTGCCTCCTTGCATTCTCCCCCTTCAAGAAGTTGCAAACTCAAATCATGACAGTTTCAAGGCTATGGCTTTGAGGTCATTCTACTCCAAATATGGTTCTAAATCTAATATCAGAGTATAAATTGAATAAATAAATTGAAAAGCAGCTTAATTGATTGTGTAGTGCTCTAGATGTTTTCCTTAAATCATTTTAGAAAATTCACATAAACACACTCTATAATTAAGAAATCTTTGCTTGATTGAAACAGACGTAAATAAATTAATGCGTCAGGGGTTGCAATCATCAACAGACGTGTGATGCATTCATTTTCTCACAATTCATATTTTGACACAGGAAATGTTGGAGTTGAGTTTAAAGGTTGCATGATGTTTAAGCCTTTTTAAAAATAAAATGAATAAACTTTTTTATCTCTGTGGTTGGACTGCAACCCCCATCCTAATAATTATCAGAAAGTGTGGGTCTATAGTCTAACTATTTAGGAAGGTAGGGACACAATATTCATTTACTTTACTAATGCTGTGTAATGAAAATGGTCATCTTATTTTTAATATTAATATTGTAGCCAATAGACATATTTAAGGTATTAATATCATTATCATCTAGCACAGTGTTTCTCAACCTTGGCCACTTGAAGATGTCTGGACTTCAACTTCCAGAATTCCCCAGCCAGCGAATGCTGGCTGGGGAATTCTGGGAATTGAAGTCCAGACATCTTCAAGTTGACAAGGTTGAGAAACACTGCACCTAACACGAGCAGTGTTTCTCAACCTTGGCAACTTGAAGATGTCCGCATTCGCTGGCTGGGGAATTCTGGGAGTTGAAGTCCAGACATCATCAAGTAGCCAAGGTTGAGAAACACTGATCTAGCATCATCTAGTTCAGGGGTGTCAAATTCAAGGCCTGGGGGCAGAATCCGGCCTACGGAGTGCTTAGATCTGAACTGCGGGGCATCTCTGGAAACAGTGAAGGACTGACTCGCAGTGTCTCTGGCAGCATGAGCACACTTTTCAGCTGTGATAGCCCCCTGCAACTCTCTGCCTGTGAAAATAAAGCTTGGTTTTCACTGGAAGAGTGCTTGAGCCACCACAAGTGCCTGCGACATTGATGTCAAACTAGCCATGCCCATCCTGGGCATGCCCACCTCCCTCCCTCCCCACCGGGTCAAACACAACCCCGATGAGGCCCTCAATGAAATTGAGTTTGACATCCTGGGGCTTTCTGTGTAAACACTATTACAGGTAGGCCTCGGTTTATAACAGTTCATTTAGTGACTATTTCAAAATTACAATGGCACTGAAAAAAGTGACTTGTGACTGTTTTTTACACTTATAACCAGTGGTGGGTTTCAAAAATTGTTCAAACCTACTCTGTGGGTGTGGCCTCCTTTGTGGGAGTGGCTTGCCGCCCATGTGACTGGATGGGAGTGGCTTGCCGCCCATGTGACCGGATATGAAGATGCCGACGACACTTGTCAGAACCACCTTAAATTACCTCACACACAACACTGGCATGCATAAGAATATGACGTAAACTTGTTTTTTAAAAGGCATCTTTGGTTTGCGTTAAAACAACTTCAACACACGCAATGTTCTGATTGCACCACAAAGGCAGTAGTCATCCTTACCTTTCATGGAGGCACTGAGTTTTATAAATATGAGCATGATAGTGTAGAATAATCATATCCAAGAACCAGTGGTGGGTTTCAAAAATGTTTGGAACCTCTTCTGTAGGTGTTGCCTGCTTTCCGGGTCCACTGGTGGAACCTCTTCTAACCAGTTCGGTAGATTTGACCAACTGGTTCTATCGAATAGGTGCGAACTGGTAGGAACCCACCTCTGCTTATAACAGTTGCACCATCCCCACAGTCACATGATCAGAATTCAGATGCTTGGCAACTGGTTCATATTTTGCAGTGTCGCAAGGTCACTTTTTGCGACCTTCTGACAAAGTCAATGGGGAAGTCAGATTCACCTAACAATTGTGTTACTACTATAACACAACTATATTGATTCGAGTAACAGTGGCAAAATAAGGCCATACATTTTGGGCACAATTGTGGTCATAGGTCAAGGACTTCCTGTACATCCAGTAGATTTTTAGCTCTATCAGTTGGCTGATCAAGAGTCACCTGATTGGAACTTCACACTTCATTAGGTTGTTCCCATCACTCTTTCAAAAAATGAAGATCTACTAACCTTTAGCATGCAGTCCCTAAACATCCTGTCACATATCGTGCTCTGGTAATAATTGGGAGAGTTTTAGAAGGAGCAGAGAATATTTTTCTAATGAAGAATTAAAATATTGTGTAAAAGCCTCTGTCATATAATTTTAAAAGCAGATAGATAATCTTTTGATATATAAAAGACAAATAACAAATGGGTGGGAATCACTTCCCCAAATGCAGAATGACAGCATCCCAAATCCTGGCTTGGTATCTCAAAGCAGAGAAGGGTAAGAAAAAGGAAGTATTTATGATAATTTATTTTATATGACAAGTATTAGAAATAGGTAGTGAGTTCCTGGAACTGGAACACAATGTAATGGAGGGCATGCATTTACACTGAATACAATGTAATGGAATGCATGGATCACCTTGAGGAATGGGGAGGAGAGTTACTGCCGAGGAAGTAGAAACCAGACATGGGAAACAGGATCTCCCACTTTCTTAATGGTCAGAGGAAGAAAAATCCCTAAGGAAATACCATCTTAATAGAGCAAGAAGTTAAAAGTGGAAATGGGACGTCTATACCTTCACACTTGGCAAGATTCTGTTAATAACGTAGCCTACAATAGATTCATCTCATCTAACCATGTTTCCTGTCTGGTTATCCAGGAAGGCCAACACAACCTCACATTTATGGAACTAAGCTATAAGCCTTGTAACATATATTTGCAGACTTTAGAAACGTTCCCCCTAACTGCTTCAGACTTTTTCATGGAGGAAGGATGTAAAAACAACCCACGTGAAAAGGATTCAGTGTTTTAAAATCATTTTTGACTACTAGGGATAATAAAAAATATCACACAGGTTGTGAAAATCTATTAATTGTGTTAATGGATTTATTAAATATTTAATCTATACCTATACCTATATCTATATCTTTATCACTTATACACTATATTGCCAAAAGTATTCGCTCACCCATCCAAAAATCAGAACCAGGTGTTCCAATCACTCCCATGGCCACAGGTGTATAAAATCAAGCACCTAGGCATGCAGATTGTTTTTACAAACATTTGTGAAAGAATGGGTCGCTCTCAGCTCAGTGAATCCCAGCGTGGAACTGTGACAGGTTGCCACCTGTGCAACAAATCCAGTCGTGACATTTCCTCGCTCCTAAATATTCCACAGTCAACTGTCAGCTGTATTATAAGAACGTGGAAGTGTTTGGGAACGACAGCAACTTAGCCATGAAGTGGTAGGCCACGTAAACTCGTCCAATCTCAGTGTGCGACCTCACAAATGCGCTTCTGGAAGAATGGTCACAAATCCCCATAAACACACTCCTGAACCTTGTGGACAGTCTTTGCAGAAGAGTTGAAGCTGTTATAGCTGCAAAGGGTGGACCGACGTCATATTGAACCCTATGGATTAGGAATGGGATGTCACTTACAGTAAATTCATATGCGAGTAAAGGTGTGCGAATACTTTTGGCAATATAGAGTATATTTAAAAGAAGATAATGAATGAAGGGAACGCCGCTTATGAATGAAAAAATAGTGAACTACAGCCACATCGAGGCACAATTTCCGTATGTGTAGCCAGGATTGGAATTCAGAATAGTGTTGCTTGCCATTGGGATCACATAGCAGCTGTGCATTATGCATTGTATGTAATGCTGTTGGCACGGTTCTTGTTCTAATTAATACAAGTCAGACTTCATCGGCAAGATGATAAGGGGCACCAATTTTCTACCACCACTTGAAAAAAAAAATCCCCACCCCAATTCTGAGAGGGAGGGCGGGAGAAACAGATCTTCCCACAATTGTCTATGCCAGCTCATCTGCATAAAATAAGAAAAACCAAATATGCAAACAGATGTTTCTCTCATTAAAATAGTATATGCAAATACTCTGGATAGGAGTGGTAATGTTGTTTTAGGGTTGAGAGGTCATTGGGGGTAATTAAAGGTTAATCCAGTTTTCTGTTCACAGGGTGTAAGACATGAGTGGCTGTGAAGAGAAATTGTCACTTAACCTTCAATTCATTACCAACAGGCACATGGATTTCCACTGAAATAACATAAACATATATGCATTTATCCATTACTCACTGTCTAGGCAGGGTGCATCTCACTGAAGATAGCTCAAAATGATTTGTTGTTATGAATCTAGTTAAGTAGGTGCTGGAATGCATTAATTAGGCAAACTGGAATTTGATCAGAAATCCTCAGACCCCAATCTAATGTTGTAATCTCATTAAATATGTTTCAATTGCTTTGAGATCTTGTCAAATGTTAATAGAAAACTGTCTGAAGTGGTTGCAGAACCATCCCCTTTTTCAAAGATAATTAAAATTCTAGCATTTCAGGTGCCGGGCAGTGGCAAGCATCTGAAAGTTGAAGGCAAACATGAGCCAGCAGGCAGCAAATCAGCACTTTGGCTTGGAGCGCCCTGCCAGAGAGATTGAAAGCAGCAAACAGGTTAACACTTTGAACTGAGTTCATCTCTGCCAGAAGAAGTTCCCCCCCCCTCCACTTTTTGCACCCAGGAGGAAATAAAGCGATAACTGTTTGGCACTGCAATCTACCTTGCTGTTGCTGCTGCTTCTTCTTTTTCAGTCAGGGTGGGGGAGGTGGGAGCGAGGCAATGTAAACAGCCATCAGTCCTTCTGGAAGTGGGAAGAATTTCATAGAGACAAGGGGACAAAGTTTATGATTTGTTGGAAATACGGGTTTGGCTGCATATCTGTCAGTCACCTCTTTAGCACCACTGGCTTTGCAAGTTGTTTTCTTGAGTCAGAAATCACTAAAGCTTATCCATTCTCATGATAAGGGGTCTATAAACAGCATACAAACACCATTGTTAAATAAGTGATGGGTTCAACACGGGGAAGGCATGTGAAAGCCAAAAGATCACACAAAATGGATCACTATATATTGAAATAATCAGCCTTGTTTGTATTAATGATTTATTTCATAAATGATAAAAGATACTTGCAGTAGATCAGAAAATCAAAATGTATTTCTAGGCATGCCAAATGAAAGCATTCATGATTTCTTTGCAGCACACCAAGAAGGCAATGTTGGATTATTGAAAGTTATAACCCATTAACCTACCATCTGGACTGGGTTTTTGGGGGGATAAGCTAAGACTTTATAGTGTGTGTGTGTGTGTGTGTGTGTGTGTGTGTGTGTGTGTGTGTACCTGTGTGCATCAGTGACGTGCAGTGAGGTTTATGGCTGGTGAGGCACTGACACAGGAGTTTCAAATTTCTTTAGACTTGTGTACTTCAACTCCCAGAATTCCACAGCCGGGCATGCTCAGTTCCGATTTAAAGCGACAGCATTTGTTTTTCTCCTTTGCAAAAACGTTTTCCTTCATTTTTTTTCTTCTCCCTCCCCCTCCTTCCTCCCTCTCTCCCTCCCTCCCTCCTCTCTCAAACAGACACACAGACACAGAGAAATTGGATCCCTCTCTCACTCACTCACTCTCAAACAAACACAAACACAGAAGTTGGATTGGATATATTTTCCAATGGCTTGAAAGCAGCTTCTCTGCCATACACCCCCCCCCCCATTCCCCTGCTGCCTTCCGATCTGAGCCTTTGATTGCAGGTGGAGCCACGTTGCTTTTTCAAACTTGTAATCAGTGAAGCTGGGCTTATATACTTTTATCCAGCTCTGTGTGTGTGTGTGTTTGTGTGTGTGTGTGTGTGTGTGTGTTTGAAAAGGCAACGTGGCTCTGCATGCAATCAAACTTTTTGAATTCCTCTCCTTCCCTTCGACCCACACACATACATTTTCCAGCTGTTTCAGAGAGGATTTCAACTCTGCTCTTGCCTGCCATCATGAAAAGAAAAAAAATGTAAAAGGAAAAAGGCAAGAACTGAGGTCAGGCTGGGCTAGTTGCTGCCAGAGCCTCTAAAAAGCCTCTAAAAAGATGCCTTCTACAGGAGGCAGGAGAACAATGTGCCTCATCTACATCAGGAATTTTTCAGCTTTTAACCCTTGCTTAGCTCTGCTCAAGTGATCATAAAGTCAGACTAGATGAGGCACCTCGTTCTCCTGCCACCTCCTGTAGAGGGTGCTTTTTTAGAGGCTTTTTTAAACAGTTAAGCACTAAGCAGAGTCATCCATGGTGACTCTGGCAGCAACTAGCTCAGCCTGACCTCAGCTCTTACCTTTTTCCTTTTACATTTTTTTTCTTTTCATGATGACAGTGGTGAGGCTCTGTCTCCCCTGCCTCCCCTGACTGCACGTCCCTGGTGTACATGCATGCCTGTGTGTACAGACACACATATACGTTACTGACTTTATCATCTTATTATGATAATTCTGGCCTTATTGTACAATGGATTATTTGTGGCAGGGGTAAAATAAAAAAAAAAGAGTGGGGAAATTGTAATGTAGTTATGATGGAAGAAGATGATAGATGTGGTCCCCTCTCCTAAAATGTTATGAAGCAGAAAAAGAATTAAATAAAAAAAAATCCTAATCTGTAAATAGACTTTTGAATAAACTGATCTAACACCAACATTATTATTTCATCTATGGCAAATATATATTTATTAATTGATTGATTTATCGGAAAATTTGTCGCTTTCAAGAAGTATGCAAAAAGAATATAGAAAATGAGAATAGGTATTAGAACAGTAAGACCTTGAG